>NW_020664654.1:452636-485309 GCF_002925995.2 Terrapene triunguis | reverse complement strand
GGGGGTGAGGAGTGTGTGGAGGGTGAGCAGTGGGTCTGACTCTGCGATGCTGTAGTAGGGTGACCCATGGGGGCTGGTGTGGCCCACAGCAGTCACCCCTCCCCGGCCCATGCCCCTGTTGGGAGGCCTCTCTCAGCACTTTTCTGTTTGGTTCACGAGTTGTGAGGGGAAAGGCAGTCGGGTTCTGGAAATGCAATTGTGGGAGAAGGGCCTGGAAGAGTTCTGTGCCTGTCGGGAGCAGCAGGGAAAAGGGGGGAAGGGAGCAGGAGAGTCCCTGCCTCAGAGTGAAGGAGGAGGGGGAGCCTGGGTCGTTGGTGCGGGTCCTGGGAAGCAGGAACATGGCCTCTGAAGGCCCCTCTTGTCTCTGGCTGAACTTCCACAGACTCCACACCTGCCCTGGAGGGAGGGCAGCTGTGGCTGTTAGTGGCTGGAGCAGGCCCTGGGCAGAGGCCTCTACTCCCTGTGTAGTGGGGTTGCAGCTGGAGGCTCTTCTCGCTCTGAATCATGCAAGCGGAGGGAGCTGTCCAAGCAGGCCAAACTGGCTGAGGGTTTGGCTGGATTTCGGGCCTTTGGCTTAGTCCTCATGTTTCGTTTGGAAACAGCACGTCTGGGCCGAGTGCAGGTAACTCCCACGTGGCCACAGCACAAAGCAAACAGCTCACACATCTGCTGCTGCTTCCTCTGAGCCGGGAAACGTGAGAGGATGGGAAAGGAGCCTGGCAGGCAACTAGGCTCGGCACTGAGCCCCAGCAAGGGGGAGCCAGGCCTGAGGAACCGAGCAGAGCCCAGGGGGCACAAATCCATAGCTTTTAGTGCCTCATGATCCAGTCGGACCTCCTGCAGAGTCCAGGCCAGAGAATCCCACTAAGTAACTCCTGTGTCCAGCCCCGAACGTCTGGCTGAGCTTTCAGAAAGACACCCTGTCTCCATTTACAGACTCTGAATGACGGAGAATCCGCCGCATCCCTGGGTAAGTTGTTGCAGTGGTTCATTCCCTGCACTGTTAAAAATCTGCATCTTATTTCCAGTCTGAATTTATCTAGCTACAGCTCCCAGCCGTTGGATCTCATTGTGCCTTTGTCTGTGAGATAAAGAGCCATGTTCTCTCAGAAATCTCCTCACCATGTAGATACTTCTAGACCGTGATTGAGTCATCTTATTTTTATTTATTATTTGTATTGCTGTAGTGCCAGGGAGCCCCAGTGAAAACACAGAGCCAAAAGATAGCCCCGCCCCAAAGAGCTCACAATCTAAGTATAGGACAAAAGACAACTGGTGGATTCAAACTGATGGGAGAACAAGGAAACAATGAGACAGTTTTGGCCAACATGACTGGTTTCAGCACACCAGCTTGGCCTTCACCTTCTGTTGGATAATCTAAATAGATTGAGTTTCCTAAGTCTCTTGCTATACGTCAGGGGTTCCAGGCCTCAAACCATTCCAATAACGGTCTCACCAATGCTGTGTATGGAGGTAACACTACCTCCCTACTCCTATTGGGTCGTCCCCTGCTCATACACCCAAGGATCCTGCTGGGAACTCATGTTCAGCTGGTTTTCACCATGATCACTAAGTCATTTTTAATATCGCTGCTTTCCAAAAATACAGTCTCCCTCCCTGTAACTGACCTATGTTCCACCTTGAATTTGGCAATATTAAAACACGTTTTGTTCAAATGAGCTGAATTTGCCAAGTGATAAGCTATCCAGCAGTGATTTCATATTTTCTACCAAATCATTGATAAAAGAAATTGAATAGCATTGGGTGAGAACAGAGCCGTACTCTTATTTTTTGTGATTTGTTTGCTAGTTTTTAATCTGTCAGTGGACTGAATTAATATTTGGATCAGAAGATCACATGGTAGTGAAATGCCTTGCAGAAGTCTAAGTCTGATGTGTCAATACAGTTACCTTTATCAACCAAACTTGTGATTTCATCAAAAAATGACATTAAATATCTGAGCCCTGGAGAGACGAAACCAGACCAAGCGATTATGGCAAATAGCTGAACTGCAGCAAGGGCATCTGAGCCCAGCAGAGCCTGGGGGAGTGTATCTGAGACCCACTGAGGAGGAGCTGAGTCTGAGAAGCTCAGGGAGTTGTCCAGGCCCCGGAGGGGCACAATACAGACAGTTTGCACACCCACTCAGCCACTCTTAACCACTGCAGTGCCCTCTTGGCTGAAGACATGTGAGCAGTGGCAAGTGGAGGCATTACCCACCCCCATTGCTACACAATGGGGTGGTGGTGTCCCGACAGCCATGCCTGCCTTAGCAGCTCACAGTCAGACCCAGAGCTCCTTAGGTTCTATAGTACAGAGACTGTTCATTGGAGAGAGTGATGGGGGGTGGTAAATAATGGTGCATGGACTGTTCCATTGAAGATAGTGATGGGGTGGATTCTATTCCATTCTATTCTATTCTGTGTAGGTTTTGGTACTGCACTCATGACGTAGTATTTGAGTGCCTTCCAGTAGTGCATTAAGCAACATGACTACACATCTGTCATGTGTTGTTTGTTCTCTCATCCTCTCTCCAGCTGGAGAAGTGTGTGCAGTGAAGTGTCTTGTTTAGGTGTGTTTTTTAAATTATTTTTTAAAATAAATATAGATGTTGCTATGTGTTTGTATTAGAGAAGGCAGGATCAAAGACATGCTCTGCACTTGGAGGGGAAAGTGGTGAGATTTGTGATGGTTCTTAGTTCCTGGGTGAGTTCATTCCTCAGTCTCACGCTGCCCCTGGAGAAGTTTCTGTCTCCTGCACAGGTTAGCTTCACTCTTATTGTTGAGAGTTCCATTGTGCTGGAGGAGCAAACAGTCAACTACTTTCTTCATCCCAGAACTTTAGATGGTCTTTTAGGTATCCTGGGCCCAGGCCATAGAGCACTTTGAAGATAAGAACCGAGACCTTGAATTTGATTCAAAATGCTAAGAGAAGCCAATGTAGAAAGCGGGGACAAGTGTGATGTTTCTTACTGTAGCCTGTGTTGTTGAAGAGACATTCTGCAGCTTTCTGTACTAGCTGGAGTTTCCTAAGTGCTGAAGGTTTCATGCTGAGGTATATCATATCATTGTAGTCCAGCTGAGAGGTGATGAAGGCATGAATAACTGAGTCCAGGTCTTTGGCTGTCATGATCAGATGGCGTCTCCTAGCCAACCAGAGATGGTAGAAAGCATTACTCACGACCATTGCGATGTGAGAGCTCAGCGAGGAATCCAAGAGTACTCCTAGACTACAGACTGAATTAGCCAGTTGTGGATATGAACTTTCAATCAAAGGAGACTGCATCATGGCTGCAAATGCCTCAAAATACTTTCCTCCCACCAGTATCACCTTTGTCATGCTTGGCTTCAGTTTCAGCCAGTTATCTTTCATTCATGAGTTGATCTCATCAAAGCTCTGGGTCACCTTGGTGGTAGTGGTGTGGTAGTATGTGGTGAAGGATGGGTAAAGCTGTGTGTCATCTGCATATTGCTGGTGCTTGAGTCCCTGTCATCTGACCATTTAGTGGTTGCATGTCGATGTTGAAAAAGATAAGAGAGAAAATATCAATTGGTCCTTGTGGAGCCCTGCAGGTGAGAGGTCTAGTTGTGGAGATGCAGTCTCCCATCACAACTCTTTGGGAGGACTCAAACCATTTTAGTGCATTCCCTTGGATGTCTCTCACCTCAGCTGAGACAGCAGTATCTCCTGGTTGATAGTGCTGAATTCTGCAGGGGGGCTGTTAGCTGGTGGGTGCAGGCAGGGCAGATCCGGGCATTTTGAGAAGGCTTCCTGAATGTGTGTGATAGTTCTTTGTGGCGCTTGGTGCTCAGCTCTGATGCAGACTATGGGCCCCAAAAATTGATGACGCGGTTTACCACCCTAGATTGCTCCTTGGGGCTGGATTTGGCAGTTTCAATGGAGGCTGATAGACGGGTTCTCTTGGCCTGTAATACAGCCTCAGCATAGACTTTGAGGAATTTATGTTTGATCCTTTGTTGGCTGATGACCTTTGTTTTCTGCCTGTTGCTGCACCTCTCTCTTCATCCAGTGCAGGATGTCAGAAAACCAAGGAGATCTGTGTGAGCAATGGGGAGCAAGGGGCTGTTTGGGGACCAGCTTGTCAGCAGTCAAGGCCAATGTAGAATAGTAATGATTCACCAGGTGCTTGACTCCTTGTGTTGTGAGTGCGTGCTGATGTCCTTTAGCAAGCTTTGGAAATGGTTGAAATCCATGACTCTTTGTGGTTGAATACGGATCATTGGTCTTTTTTGTTGCTGGAAGGTCTATGGCCACTGCCTTAATGAGGTGATTGTCAGTCCAAGACAGCGGCCAGGTTCTAATGTCCTCTGTCTTGATATAGGTCCAAATCAGGTACAGGCTATGACCAGATATGACCTATGAAAGTCCTAGGGAGGCACGTGAGGAGATGAGTTTTTTGGGTTTTGCATCTAATAATAATAATAATAGTGCACGGACTATTCCCTGGAGAGTGTGTGTGGGGGGGATAATAATGGTACACAAACTGTTCAGTTGGAGAGAGCAATGGGGGCAAGTGGGAGAAAATTATGGTGCACAAAGTTTTCCATGGGAGAAGGGGTTTGGAAGTGATCCCGTTTTCAGCGCTCTGTGCTGCAGACTTGCCCCTGAGGGACCTAGTGGGGCGATTCCTGGGAATGGATGGGGAGATGTGGAAGAGGGAAAGAAGAGTGTGGTGATTAGAGGAGAGGCAGGTGGTGGGAGGGAGATGTGCTGGGAAAAAAGGAAGTAGGTGGAGGGATGTATGGGGGCCAGGAGGGTCCATGGGGGGAGGGGAAGGGGCTGTGGTGGTACATGGGGGAGGAGAGTTGTGAGGGAGGTGAGTGTTGCTGTTACAGCCAGAAGAGCCACGTTTGTTCCAAATTCCTGTGAAAGTTATTTCCTCCCCTTGCCAGCAACCTCCTCCTGGGCTTGGCACGGCAGCCAGCGCCATGATTAATTCAAGTAGCATTTCCCCTGGAGCTGCAGCAGCTTTTCCACTGCAGCGGAGAGGCCCCAGCCCCCTCACACGCTCCTCTTCCCTCCCCATACTATGCTCCCTCCCCTCCCACCCCAATCCCCAGCCTTCTCACATGCTCCCCGCCCCATCCCTAGCCCCATCACACGCTCCTCTTCCCTCCCCACACCACCTCCACCCCATCCCCAACTCTCTCACACCTCCCCTCCTGTCCTGTTCATACATTCACCTCCTCCTCACACACTCCTCACCCCTCATATGTTCCCCATCCCAACCCCTTTGACAAGCTCCCCATCCCCTCAGACACTCCCCTCTCCATGTCCCTCACACTCTCCTCCCCTCATAAATTACCCTCCCCCACCCCCTTACATGTTCTCCTCCTGTCTCCCTCATACAGCCCCCCACATACATTCCCCCATCCCAACCCCCATTTCCCTCCCACACTTCCATATGGTTCCTTCCCATGTCCAACCCCCAGCCCTATCACACACTTCCCCCTCCAAATTCTCCCACCCCAGCCCCCTGACACACTCCCCTTCCCCTCAGACACTCCCCTCCCCAACCCTCACTGCCCTCCTGCCCTATCCTCCTCCTCACACACTTCCTTCCCCCAACCTAGCCCAGCCCCCTGCCCCCATGTTCTCCCACCGCTCCTCTCCCATGCTCCCCCAACACTCCCCTCACACATCCTAACCTCCAGCTCCCTCACACACTCCCCACCGTCTCTCACCCCAGTCTTCAGCCCCCTCACATGCTCCTATTCTTTCCTCCTCTACCCCTGATATGCCCTCTCCTACGTTCCTCCTCATATACTCCCCTCCCCCACCCCAACCCCTGCTGCCCTCCCCATCCCTTTGTACACTCCCCTAACCCCATGGAGTGTGTGGCTGCTTCCCCCTTGCTGGACCCTCCCCCTTCATTTCACCAGAGCGCTCTCGCCAAGACCTCTCATGGCCTTTTCCGCTCTAGGTCCTCTCATGCTTCCTACACCACCCTCTCTTGGCTCCCCTGTTACCTCTCTGTCCCCCTTGGTGGGTCCTCCCCCTCTTTTCTGCCAGGGGGTCCCATGGGACTCAACACTCATCCCCCCACAGTGACTCCCATTTCTGTTCTGATGTGTCAGATCCTGCTTTGTGGCTTGCTGCTAATGTCTCCTGGGCATCTCATCCTCACCTCTGCATGGCAAAAGCCCAGCCCCAATCCCCTGAACAATTCTCAGTCATTCTCAGCAACACCTACCCGCTCCCACCCTCTCCATCATTCAGGCTCATAACCTAGACATCCTCTTTGACTCTTTGAGTCCTCATCGCCTGGCCTCATGCATTCCTCACCACTTCCAGCCCAATCACTGTGCTCCTCCTCTCCAGCCCCATAACACTGCAGTGCTCTGGCCCCATACAGCATCCCCACTGCTGTCCCCTCTCAACTCCCTCTTCAACTCCCTGCTGCTCTGCCAGTGGTGCCAGCCTGAGCCACGCATGTCAGCTCCACACTCGGTGGTCTCCAGGGCTCCCCCACATTACCCATATTCATGGGATTTCCACACCCGCCAGGCCCACTTTGCAGACACTCACCAGGCCCCAACCCCTGCCTGCCCATGAGAGACCACAGCTTCTCAGTGCCCATCCTGAGTGGTGCCGCTCGCCTCCACATTCATTCCACGTTTGTGTCCCTCCTGAAGCCCTTTCTGTGGCATCCATAAAGAACTTGCTTCCACCCCTCCCTGTTGTCTGTCTGGAGCTCCTGGGGCCGGGTCCATCCCCTCTTCACTTCTGGGAAAATGCTGAGCTTTCCAGTGCCCCATGGAGCTTGCAGTGCCAGACATTCTGCCCCTTAGCACTGTACCTGCAATCAGTTTCTTGGCCCTTCAGGCACTTTGCAACTCACTTGGCACTGGCTCAGCTCAGCTGCCAGGGTACTGCACTCCTGTCTCTGTATCTCCTGAGCTGTGTCTTCCTGGATCCAGCCCCTAGATGTCCCAAGCTGCCCACCATTCCTTGCCCCTCCCTATGAAAAGGGGTAACGCTCCATGGACCCATCTGCCTGCTGGCTCTGGATTAGCTGTGCCTGGGGGCCTAGGACCTGACAGGGTTGCCAGTTGGAAGTCCGTGTGTGTGCCCTGCTGCTGCCTGGGGCTGTGAGGAGCTGTGAGTCTGTGTAGTGGCTGTGCAGATGGCCATGCTCTGTGCTGCCTTGGGACCTAACCCCTCACCCCAGCCGCATGTGCAGGATGCTCCTGGGTCTGCTCCCTGACCCCAAGGCTCAAGCACACTACAGCCCACTGTAGTAGCCGGGAGCTAGAAACAATCCGCTCCTGAAATAGAAGCAGTGGCCACTCCCAGGCTGCATTTAGCTGGTCAGCAGCTGTGCCAGGGCTGGGGTGGGCAGAGTGCCTGGCATGCAATCAGGCAGAAGGAGCCGTGCGTGGGATCGTTGACCACACTGGCGCCAGCCTCCCCGCCTCTCCCACCAAGAGCCGTCACTCGGAGGGGCGGGAGCCCAGAGCCAGATGTTTGCCAAGCCACAGTGTAACATGTGCACAGCAGAGACTCAGCTGGGGCAGGGTTCCAGCTGGGCTCCCTGCCTGCAGGCTGGGCCTGCTGGTGACAGGGAGGACAGCCTAGAAAGGCGGAGCCCAGCCTGAGAGGGGCACAGCGTGACACGCCCCCTCCCTGACATGTCCAGTCCCTGCCCCAATTCACCCCCTGCACCAGGGGTTGCAGGGAGGGAAACGCTAGTTCTAGCACTTGGTTTTTGGGGTTATGAGTGGCACCAACACTGGGGTTTGGGGAGCTTGGTGTGGTGGTGATGTTTTGGGGCTCTCGTGCTCTCCAAATGGGTTTCTGGAAACAAGTAGGCTCCCCAACTGCATCTGACACATTGAAAAAGAGACCCCCACATACAGTATGCATACCTTCCCAGTCCTGGGGTGGAAATGGGCACCCTCCCATCCTCCTGGATCACCCTTCCTGTCCTTGCTCAGTGCTTTTGGGGGGATAGGGACCCTATGCCCTGCACCCTCTCCTTCCCTGTCTCTGCTCTGCACTGGATGCTTTCCCTGGATTTAGTACAGGTTTTCTTTGTTTCTAATCCTGACAGGATGTAAAACCTGAGCCACATCTCCCCCTGCCTGGCCCCCGGCTGCACTTCCTGCTGCACAGCCAGGGCAGAGATGGACAGGACTGCTCCCCCCCTCCTGACACAGAGCTAGGGGTCTGCAAGAATCTCACCCTCTTCCTCCCCAGAAGGCAGCTCCCTCACCAGCCTTTGGTTTGCTAGTCAGCTCTGTGCCGGTGGCAGCCACAGCAGTTCATGCTGAAAGACTCTCAAACACCAGCTTCAGCAGGGTCAGGCTGGATAACAGCTTGGATGGGAAACTTCCAGAAATGACACACAAGCTGCATGGTGGGGGCTCTCTAGGGAGTGCTCTTCCCTGGCAGTCAGTGCTGGACCCAGTGCCCCACAACCCAGCACAGGATTAGGGGGGTTGTGCTTCAGTGCAGGGGCTCAGTTGGGGGCACTCTCCCCTCACAGTCACTGCTGACCCCAGTGCCTCAGAGCATGGGGTTCAGGCAGTCCCCTGATGTGTGCCTCAGGCACAGATAGACCTATGCTGCCAGATCAGTGTCAGCACTTTGCTCTGAAATCTGAGTCCCAGGTGTGGGACGCTGGGCTCTGCAGAAGGGTCTATTCAGTGCCTCTCTCGGCTGCTCCATTATTCATGTGCTCAGCTCTAACATTGCGGAGGCCTGTCTGCGTGAAAGGGTGTCACAGTGACAGACTTGGCGCTGGCAACTTCAACTCTGCCCCCACCAGGACAGGGAGCTCAGTCACTTCAGAGATGGAAATAAGCCAAGGAGTCACTCCCCTGTCCCCCAGTGGGGGCAGTTTGCTCCAACTAGGCCACTTTCAGCTCCAAGGCCTCACCAGCTCTGCATCCCCGCACAGAGCCACCCTTTCTGGGAGAGACATGCTTAACTGTACAGCCGCACTGCTCTGCAGGTTGGGACTGGAAGGCAGGAATCATTTACATAATGGAAACTACCAGGGGAACTTGAACTCTCTCTGTTTGGATTTGACCAGGACACCTGGATTCACATCTTGTTTTGGGATGGTAGGACTGCACTGGGGCATAAGGACCTGCACTTACTGAGAGGCGAGAATGACCCCTACTGAGCCCATCACCCCCACTCTCTGCAGCGCAGTGAACCCTAGATAGGGTTGCCAATTTTGGTTGGATGTATTCCTGGAGATGTCATGATATGACATAATCTTTAATTCCTGGAGGCTCCAGGACAATCCTGGAGAGTTGGCAACCGTACCCCTAGCTCTGCACACCAGCACTTTCTGCCAAGAGAGAGTGCTCCCCTGCTTAGCCCCCACCCTACTGTCTGGTACACATGTCATGGAGTCATGGGGCAATGCTCTGGAACTGCTCCATACGAAGCCAGTCAGGACTCTGGGGGAGTTTCCTCTCTGTGAGCAGACTGTTTCCAGGGCAAGAAGCTTCCACAGCTTTGACCTCCCTGGGTCTGAGCTCGGAGCATTCAGCATCCCCTGCCCCACCGTGCGCTTCCCACAGCGAGTCCTCACAGGTGGGGCTCCTGCGGAAGCCAGAGGACCCTGCACCCCAGCTCCACAGTCACGTGACTCTCAGACAGTCGGGAAAACAGAAGGTTTATTAGACGACAGGAACACAGTCCAAAACAGAGCTTGTAGGTACAGAAACCGGACCCCCAAGTCAGGTCCATCTTGGGGCCAGGGAGGCCAGACCCCGGGTCTGGGCCTCCCTCTCTTTCCCCAGCCAGCTCCAAACTGAAACTCTCCAGCCCCTCCTCTGGCCTTTGTCTCTTTCCCAGGCCAGGAGGTCACCTGATCTCTTTGTTCTCCAACACGTTCAGTTGGCACCTTTGCAGAGGAGGGGCCCAGGCCATCAGTTGCCAGAAGGCAGGGTGTCGGCCCTTCTCTGTGCAGACAGCATCACACTGGTCTCCTAGGGCTCTGCAACAATCACACCCCCTTATCCCACCACCTAGAGACTTAAGACATGCATAGGGGAAACTGAGGCACCCACACAGTATTCAGAGAAAACATGAACATTCCCACTTCGTCACATCACATTAAATGGATTAAAAGCTGGTTAACTGATAGGTCACAGCATGTAATTGTAAATGAAGAGTCAGCATTGGGCGGTGTGTTTCTAGTAGGGTCCCACAGGGATCGGTTCTTGGCCCTACGCTATTTAACATTTTTGTCAGTGACTCAGATTCATAGATTCCAAGGCCAGAAGAGACCATTGTGATCATCTAGTCTGTATAACACAGGCTGTAGGACTTCCCCAAAATAATTCCTAAAGCAGATCTTGTAAAAAAACATCCGATCTTGATTTAAAAATTGTGAGAGATGGAGAATCCACCACAACCCTTGGCAAATTGTTCCATTGGTTAATTTCTTTCACCATTAAAAATTTATGCCTTATTTCCAGTCTGAATTTGTCTAGTTTCAGCTAACCATTGGATCTTGTTAGAACTTTCTCTGCTAGACTGAAGAGCCCATTATTAAATATTTGTTTCTCTTGTAGATTCTAATAGACTGTGATCTAATCCTTAAATCATTCTTGTGGCTCTTCTCTGAACCCTCTCCAACCTCCTTCTTGAATTGTGAGCACCAGAACTGAACACAGTTTTCCAGCAGGGATAGTATCAGTGCCAAATATAGAGGTAAAATAACCTCAATCCTCTGATTCAAGATTCCTTGTTTATGTATCACAGGATTGCATTAGCTCTTTTGGCCATAGCATCACACTGGGAGCTGAGGTTCAGCTGATTATCTCAGCATCCCCCCCAATTTTTTTTCAGAGACACTGCTTCCTGGAATAGAATCCCCCATCCTGTAAGTATGATCTACATTCTTTGTTCCTAAATATTTACATTTACATTTAGCCTTATTAAAATGCATATTGTTTTCTTGCACCCAGATTACCAAGCAATACACCACTTTCTATCAGTGACCTCTTCATTATTTCCATCTCCCCCAATTTTGGTGTCATCTGCAAACTTTATCAGTGATGATTTTATGATTTTTTTCCAGGTCATTGATAAAAATGTTAACTAGTGTAGGGCCAAGAACCAATCCTTGTGGGACTTCACTGGAAATACAGCCGCTCGCTGATAAGTTTTATCATTTGATATGACTATATCATCTGTTTTTTCCCCAAATAGAGAACAGAAATATTTATTGAACACTTCTGCCTTTTCTGCATTATTATTGATAATTCTACCATTTTCATCTAATAATGAGCCAATTCCATTGCTAGGATTCTTTTTGTTCCTAATATATTTTTTTAAAAACCTCCTTCTTATTGTCCTTAACTCTGCTGGCCATAGCTTTCTCCTTGTGTCCTTTTGCTACCCTTATCAATTTTCTGCAATTTCTAGCTTCTGATTTATATTCATTGTTGGCAACTTCCCTTTCTCCATTCGTTATACGTGTGTGTGTGTGTGTGTGTGTGTGTGTGTGTGTGTGTGTGTGTGTAATATTTTATAGCAGCCTTCACTTCCCCTCTAAACCAGATTGGTTTTTTAACCAGTACGGCCTTCTTCCTTAATTGAGCATATGGACAGCTCGAAATGACAATGACCCAGCAGAGTCCCTGATATGGAAGATTTTGGACTATATGATGGTCCTGAAACATGTACAGTTGTCATTTAATACCCTTAAAGTCCACCTTGCTGAGATATCTGTATGTCACGCCCTGATACGGTCATATGTAGTCTGCTCATACCCTATGGCATCAGAATTCCTCAAGGGCTTCCATCATGCCCTCCAGTCAGAGACCCAACTCCCACTTGGGACCACAATGTTGTCCTTCTAAAACAAACAGAACCCACAGTCTGAGCGCTTGGTATACCAACTTATGGCATTACAGCTTTATTGCTCAGACTGCCTTACACAGCTTTATACAGGGACACCCTCTGGCTCTGCACTATCCTGTGTGAGATGGGGAACTAGTCCTGCACAGTGTCCAGATGGGGCTGCACCATTGATTGATACAGGGGGCATTAGAATAATCTCTGTATTATTCTCATCCCGTCCTTTATGCATTCAGCCATCTTGTTTTCTGTTTTGCCTGCAGCTGTGCATTGAGCAGAGATCTCCGTTGCACTGCCTACAGTGGTACCCAGCTCCCTTCCCTGAGCTCATAGTTAATTTAGGCCCCTGTATGTATATGAGGGGTTTGATACTGTTCCTCCAATGTGAATTGCTTTGCAATTCCCAACATTTAATTTAATTTGCCATGTGGGTGGGTGGGCCAAAGGCTAAAAATGCCAGAAAGCAGGGGTGTGTCTCCATCAGAGACTGGAGACAGACTAGTGTGGCTTCTTCTCATGTCCTTCCACCTCAATCAGGTTTTTTTCCAGTGTCAGGCACATGCTATGTCTGGTCTGGAGCTCTGGTGAGATCTTCTGTGGTGCATGGTTCCTCCAGGAGCTGGCAGACCAACAGATGTTCCATGGTTTGTGTTTCACCATGGTCACATGTGTCTAGGTCTTTGGAATAGCCCCACTTCCGCATATGGACTTTTGGCCTGCCAGCTCTTGTTCAGAGGTGATTTTAAACATCTCCAGGTTGACCAGTCGTTCTCTGTGCCTGTGGGAAGGCATTCGGCAATGTCAGTGTGCCATTTGACATCCTTGTTTTCAGACTGTGTGTGCCACATTTCCAGTCATGTAGCCACTGATGATTCTGTAAGCAGTTCTGTTCCAGTTAGGATGCTTCTCTGTGATTTCAGGCAGCTAACTGCTGCTGAGTGGCCATATAGTGGATGTCTGGTATCGCCAACCTGTTGTAATCATTCTATTTTGCTTGTGACCACTCTCCTAATATCCAGTGGAGCAATTCTGGCAGGCACATCAAAGCTGTTCACAGTTGTTGGTTTTAGAGATCCCGTGATGTAGTGGCAGCTGTCATTCAGGACAGAGGCCAGGGCTGCCAGGTGGGTTCTGCCTGACCCAAATGATGCACATTTGTGGCCTATGTGGCGAATCCAGATGTTACAGAATCTGAACTTTTATTTTAAGAGCCGTTCTCTCAGTCTCCTGGTTGGAAGGAACAGTTCTTTACCCTGCAGTAGCTGTGGTTTTTCGAGGTGTTGTAGTCAGTGTGGTTCCCAATGTGGGTGCACATGTGCATGGGGCTGGAGTGTTTTTGACTAGCAGGGTCTGTCAAAGCCATATATGTGGCCTGTGCCTCATTCCACTCCTGTAGGAGGACATAAAGAGATTAGTGGCCCTGCCCTGCCCCTACCTCCCAATGATTCTGAGATCAAAAGAAGCTCAAAATAACCCCAAACTCACAGGGTTTGTGATAAAATAGGAGTTGGCAGCATTCTGAAATTGCAAGACACCCCCCCCCACCCATGGGCAATCAGGGCCAAATTCACCCTGTGGAAATGGCAGAAGGACTTAGGGACAAACTCTGAGATGTAGTGGTAGGGAACGGGGTCAGTGGTTAGCTAGTGCCCAGAACCTGATAGGCAGGCACTGCCATCAGCTGTAACTGATACTGTAGCTCCATAATGCGTCTGACGAAGTGGGCATTCACCCACGAAAGCTTATGCCCCAATACATCTGTTAGTCTATAAGGTGCCCCAGGACTCTCTGTTGCTAGCTCCATAATGTAATGCCAAGATGTGTTAGCCACTGAGATGCCAGGACCTTCCTGGCTTCTGCTCAGCTCCTGGCCCGGGGAACCTGGTGGCAGTAAGTTCCACAGGCCAGTTATGCACTGGGGTTAGAAACATTTCCTTTGCCCGAGCATAAATTTGCTCCCTGTCAGTGTCAGTGACCCCCCCCCCTCCATTCCTGGGTGGCGGCTGGGATGACATAGGACGTGCCCCAGTCAGACACTATTCTAGCCAGTATTTTCTCTCCCTCCATCCCATCCCCTCTGGCACTAACTGCCCTGGCCTGGTCACTCGCTCCCTGGGCAGGAATCTCTCCAACCTCTGATCATTCTCATCTCTGCTGTCGCCCTTTCCCAGATTGGGGGGCGGGGGAGAGGGCGCAATACCAGCGCAGTACCAGAGGAGGGAAGGGGAGAGTAGACCCAGGGCAGTGTTAGGGGGAGGGGTAAGCATACCCAGTGCTGTGCTGGAGGTGGGGAAGGTGGGGCAGAGCCAGCTAGGGGGGAGAGGGGAGCAGACCCAGTGGGATGCCGGGGTGTTTGGGGGGAGCAGACTCAGCATGGTACTGGGGAAGAGAGGGGAGCAGACCCAGAGCGGTGCAGGGGAGGATAGAGGAAGCAGACCCAGAGGGGTTCTGGGGGTGCGCCATTGAGGGTGCACTGGGGACAGGGGAATACTCTGTACATATTACACCAGAGGGAATTCCAAGGGGCTTGGTACCTTGGCCTGCTGGGACTCAGCTATGTCAGGGCACCTGCTAGATGGTAGGGGCGGGAGTGGGGGAGGGGGCTGTGCCACGTGAGCTGTCACCCTGATCCAGGGCCCTGCCTGCTGGAATGCGGGAATCTGAGGCTCGCCCAGCTAATCCCGGGTCCCTCTCCCTGTGCAGGATTAATGGGGATTAGGGGGCTCTGCTGCTGGAGCCCCTCCCAAATGCTTCGCATTCCCCCAGCCTGGCCCCATGGCCACCAGGAAGGATCCTGCTTTGCGCCAACTTTTCAGGGAGAGCTGTGCTTGGAGCAGGTTTGGGGGAAGTGCCCAAGGAAGAATTGAGCAGGGGCTTGGAGAGTGCAGAGGAGCCTTTTCCCTAGAGATGCTGCTGCACCACCTCCCAGCCCTTAGCAGCTACTGTCAAGCCCTGAGCCACTTGTAAGCACACAGCTAGTGTGAGCCCTGTGCAAGGGACCTTTGGCAGGAGAGTGGAGGAGGCTAGATGTGTTTGTCCCGACAGTCCTGCCCTGGCCCCCATGCTTCTCCCCTCCCCCTGCTCCAGACTGTCTCCTTCCCTCACTCTTGATCCTACTGGAGCTGCCCCCCTGCCCTCATCCTCCCATCCCTCCATTTAGGCTCTGCTGCACCAGGGTGGCCTCCCCCCTGCACCCTTAGTTAGAGGCCCCAGCATGTGGGGGGGGGGGGGGCTGCATCTGCAGGAGGCTCTCATTGTCCTGCCTTAAGGGGCAGAGATGGGGCCACTAGCGGGTGGAGACCCCAGCAGCCCCCAGGTCCTGCCCTCCAAGTTCCAGCAGCACCTGTGCAGTGATTTTACTCTGCACCCCGCCACGCCCCTGGTTAATTACCCTCACTGTTAAAAGTTTGTGCCTTATTTCCGATCTGCATTTGTCTAACTTCAACTTCCAGCCATTGGATCGGGTTAGGCCTTTGACTGCTAGATTAGATTAGATGCTTTTGTGCCTTGTGACACATGAAGCAACCCAGTGTTTCCACCTCTGTCTGGTTAATGCCACATTTCTTTCTCTATTATAGTCGGTTTCCAAGACGACAACATCTTTTTCAATGGTTTTTGTGACATTTTGGGGTCCTTGCAGACCAATAAGGGGTTCTCTCACTGCCTGGCCTGTAACTTAGGGCCTTTGTGCTGTGCCGCTATGTTTCAATTCCTTGACACCCGCAACCTGCCCACAAACACAAGGTCTCACCCTGGCTCTCACGAGCCTAGTTACTCTTTGCAGGGTGACACAAACAACCCTTCCAGTCCCGGGTCTCACCTAATACATCCTCCCTGAGTTCTTAATTACTAGACATTTGGGCTGAAGGCACAACAGAAACCTGCTTGGGATAAAAATAAACAAAAGTTCATTTAATAGAAAAAACACAGATTGAAAGAAGAAATAGTAAAGGGAAAGCAAAGATATATAAGTTACACAGAAAATAACATAAAGATACAACCTCAGGCTTTACGTTTTCATATTAGATAAAATTCTTTTTCTAATAAGAGTTACCTATTGCCTTAAAACAATTTCCCAGTTTACCCCTTAGCTATAGGAGAGGAGGAAGCTAGCGCATGCCTAAGAGTGAGCCACACTCGTCGTGTCTTAGGTGCCTGGGGGAAACCCATCAAAAAGATCATTGCAAGATCTGCCGCGAGTTCCGCCCGAGAACACGTAAAGAACGGGAACAGCAGCTGAAGGTGATCCTCATGGAGGTAGCCTTGCGCCCCCATTCCGACCTGGGCTTGAGAGACCCGACCCCTACGGTGGCGTCCTCGACGTGGAGCGTCCCGGCGCTGTTGGCACCGAGGAAGGCTCCTCCAGGGACGCTCGGCATCGACACGGCTCCTCACGGGGCCCATCTGATAGTAGGCACCGCTCCCACTCGCCGGTGCCTCCAAAAGAAGAAAAAGCCGGATGACCGTTCTCCTCCGGCTAAGCCTCAAGAAGTGTGACCCCAGGCGGGCCACTCCTCGGCCTCTCCTTTCGGGGCCTTGTCGACTTCTGTCCAGGTGAGGCAGTCGAGTCCAGCCCCACCTCGATCTCTGGCGCCTACGCAGCAGCTTCAGCTCCTGTCCATGCCGGAAGCTTACCAGGCCGCCAGAGATCTCCTCCACCTGACGGCACCGTTCTTGCCTGCCAGGTAGGAACCCTCAGCACCGGAGCCCAGTCCTCCGGTGCATTCCAAGGGAAAGCCGGCTATGATGTCGAGGCACTCCCCTTCGCCTTGTCCATCGGCACCTACCCGCTCCGACAGAGCCTTCCTGCTCCCCGAGCTCTCGACGTTCGAAGCACCGAGGATTGGCTCCTCCTTGGTCTTCAGTGTCTGAGACCTTGGAGTCGGAGCCCAACTCCTATCGCTCAAGTAGGAGCAGAAACCGTAGAGCGAGGTCGGGCAGAGACGGAAGGGAGCATCAGGCATGGTCTCCGCAGTGGCAGAATCCACCTCAGTGGCCCTTCTGGACTCCCTGGGCTTATCACCACGGCCAGGGAGGAACCCAGGGCCCACGCCCAGCGACGTCTTCAGTTGCTTCCGCCACTTTCATTCCACCTTCCGCTGTGCATCCGCCCCCGGCGCCTACGGTCCCGACGCCTTTCCCTACGGCACCGTCGTCGACTCCAGCACTGTGCCTGTCTCCGACTTCGGCACGGCCTTCACAACGGCGACACACCCATCTCCCACACCTGCACCGTTGTTGACATCGACCTCGATGCAGGCACTTACAGCCCAGGTGCCAATGTCGGTACCTGGCCCCCCAACCCCAACGGCTCCTGTGTACAGGTCTTTGTCACAGTAGCAGACAGGATGAAGGGCCAGCCTGTTTCGACACAGCGCATTTCATCATGGATTGTGGCCTGCATTACCGAGTGCTATAATCTAGCAGGGATCCCAGCGCCCCCGATAACGCCGCACTCTACATGGGCGCAAGCTTCATCAACAGCTTTCCTGGCTTAAGTCCCCACCCAGGAAATTTGCAGGGCAGCAACATGGTCATCAATACACACTTTTGCTGCACACTATGAAGTTACTAGGCAGGCCAGAGATGATGTGGCCTTTGGTAGAGCAGTTCTCCAGTCAGTGAACAGCTCTGACCCCACCTCCTAAATTTGCTTCAGAGTCACCTGATTGGAATCGACATGAACAAGCACTCAAAAAAGAAAAAACGGTTACTGACCTTCTCATAACTGTTGTTCTTTGAGATGTGTTGTTCATGTCCATTCCAATACTCACCCTCCTACACCTCTGTCGGAGTAGCCGGCAAGAAGGAACTAAAGGGGTGGCAGGTCGGCAGGGCTCTATATTAGGCACCATGAGGGTGCGACTCCAGGGAGCGCCCAGGCCGACCCAACGGATGCTGCTAAGGGAAAAATCTTCCAGACTTCATGTACGCGCGCGCGCACACCTGATTGGACATGAACAACACATCTTTGAGCATTGGCCTGCTAAACCCAGGGTTGTGAGTTCAATCCTTGAGGGGGCAATTTAGGGATCTGGGGCAAAAATCTGTCTGGGGATTGGTCCTGCTTTGAGCAGGGGGTTGTACTAGATGACCTTCTGAGGTCCCTTCCAACCCTGATATTCTATTAAAACAAAAAACAAAACAAAAACAGTTACGAGAAGGTGAGCAACCATTTTTTGCCTACTGCTATGAAGGACTGTGAATGTGTTTAAACGTTCTCCCTTTGGGGTGTCTGCACCCTAATTGTCACAGTTTCTTACATTCTTTGTTGTCCTCCTCTTTTCCGTCTTCCACCAAGTTGTATCCAGTCAAGAGCTTGTCTAGGAATGTCTTTTTTTACACCTGTACATCAGAAGCAGGAAGCCTGCTAAACAACCAGTGGGGCCCCTGGACGATCGAGATACAAAAGGAGCACTTAAAGACGATAAAGTAATTGCAGAGAAACTAAATGAATTCTTTGCTTCAGTCTTCACGGCTGAAGATGTTAGGGAGATTCCCAAACCTGAGCCGGCTTTTGTAGGTGATAAATCTGAGGAATTGTCACAAATTGAGGTGTCGCTAGAGGAGGTTTTTGAATTAACTGATAAACTTAACAGTAACAAGTCACTGGGACCAGATGGCATTCGCCTAACAGTTCTGAAAGAACTCAAATGTGAAATTGCGGAACTACTAACTATGGTTTGTAACCTGTCCTTTAAATTAGCTTCTGTACCCAATGACTGGAAGATAGCTAATGTAATGCCAATATTTAAAAAGGACTCTAGAGGTGCTCCCGGCAATTACAGACCGGTAAGTCTAAAGTCAGTACCGGGCAAATTAGTTGAAACAATAGTAAAGGATAAAATTGTCAGACACATAGAAGAACATAACTTGTTGGGCAAAAGTCAACATGGTATCTGTAAAGGGAAATCGTGTCTTACCAATCTATTAGAGTTCTTTGAAGGGGTCAACAAACATGTGGACAAGGGGGATCCAGTGGACATAGTGTACTTAGATTTCCAGAAAGCCTTTGACAAGGTCCCTCACCAAAGGTTGTCACGTAAATTAAGTTGTCATGGGATAAAAGGGAAGATCCTTTCATGGATTGAGAACTGGTTAAAAGACAGGGTACAAAGGGTAGGAATAAATGGCAAATTTTCAGAATGGAGAGGGGTAACTTGTGGTGTTCCCCAGGGGTCAGTCCTAGGACCAATCCTCTTCATCTTATTCATAAATGATCTGGAGAAAGGGGTAAACAGTGAGCTGGCAAAGTTTGCAGATGATACTAAACTGCTCAAGATAGTTAAGACCAAAGCAGACTATGAAGAACTTCAAAAAAGATCTCACAAAACTAAGTGATTGGGCAACAAAATGGCAAATGAAATTTAATGTGGATAAATGTAAAGTAATGCACGTTGGGAAAAATAACCCCAACTATACATACAATATGATAGGGGCTAATTTAGCTGCAACTAATCAGGAAAAAGATCTTGGAGTCATCGTGGATAGTTCTCTCAAGATGTCCACGCAGTGTGCGGTGGCAGTCAAAAAAGCAAGCAGGATGTTAGGAATCATTAAAAAGGGGATAGAGAATAAGACAGAGAATATCTTATTGCCCTTATATAAATCCATGGTTTCAGAGTAGCAGCCGTGTTAGTCTGTATCCGCAAAAAGAACAGGAGTACTTGTGGTACCTTAGAGACTAACAAATTTATATATATATATTTATATATATATATTTATATATTTATTTATTTAATATATAAATAATAAATTTATTAAATTTATTAAATCCATGGTACGCCCACATCATGAATACTGTATACAGATGTGGTCTCCTCATCTCAAAAAAGCTATACTGGTATTAGAAAAGGTTCAGAGAAGGGCAACTAAAATGATTAGGAGTTTGGAATGGGTCCCATATGAGGAGAGATTAAAGAGGCTAGGACTCTTCAGCTTGGAAAAGAGGAGACTAAGGGGGGATATGATAGAGGCATATAAAATCATGAGTGATGTGGAGAAAGTGAATAAGGAAAAGTTATTTACTTGCTCCCATAATATAAGAACTAGGGGCCACCAAATGAAATTAATGGTCAGCAGGTTTAAAACAAATAAAAGGACGTTCTTTTTCACACAGCGCACAGTCAACTTGTGGTGATGGACGGCAGGAGAGAGATCACTTGTTCATTACCTGTTAGGTTCACTCCCTCTGGGACACCTGTCATTGGCCACTGTCAGTAGACAGGATACTGGGCTGGATGGACCTTTGGTCTGACCCAGTACGGCTGTTCTTATGTTATGTTAAGTCAGACAGGACCTTCTGTAGTGTGACTTCCCTCCCAGGGCACACTCTCACTAGGCAAAGCTCCTTGGCTTCAGTGTCTCCTTGGGTCTGACCTTGGACCGTTCAGCACCACTGTTCCACGCCATGAGCTCCCCACAGTGAGTCAACCTGAATAGGACATCTGGTGAAGCCTTACACCCCCCCAAAAGGGTCATGTACCCCCAGCTTCATAGTCAGCAGGGACACTCAGCCAGCGAGGTAAAACAGAATGGTAGTTGTCTAGAACACAGCATAGAACAGATCTTGTTAGCACAGAAATCAGGAAGTTACAACAAAGTCCATCTTTGGGGGGATCCAGAGCCCTGGGCTCTCCCCCCAAGTTCCAACCAGGAGACTGACCAGCTTCCAGCAGCCCAGCTTCAGTCACGCACAGCTGCTCCTCTCCTTCCTTTGTCTCTTTTCTGAGCAAACAGATCACCTAACCTCCATCTCTCACTTTGTTCTCCAACACCTCCAGCTGATTCTTGCAGAGAATGGGCCCTGGCCATCAGTTGCCAGGCTACAGAGTGTCAGCCATATCACACACCCTTGTCCCACCACTTAGATACTTGAATAACACATAGGGGAAACCGAGGCACACATGCAGTATTCAGACAAAACATTAAGAACATTCCCACTTTGTCCCAGCATAACAATTGGTATTCCAGCTGTGGGCAGTGTTCCAAGCATGTTACTGGGCTCTGAGCTCCCAAAAATCTCCCCCACCTACAATATGGCATGGTTAATGAGTTTGTAGTCTTCACCAAGTCTTTCAATGATCATGACTTTCATTTTCTTTTGACTGATTTTGAATCCTACTTTGGCATCCTCACATTTGACATTGATAGTAGAGTCTTTTTCATGGCATCGCCATCTGCATCCAACAGAACAATGTCATCTGCAAAGTCAGATATTTCCTCTACTCCACATAACTCTTGTATCTTCCTTTGATGTTGTTCTTCACATCATGGGATCTACCACAGTGCAGAAAAGAAGAAGTGATAAGATGCAACCTGGCTCCACTCCAGTGATATCAAACTAATCCATATCTCCACTTACTGTCCTTACACAGCATTTTGAAACTTTCTATAACATCTTGACCAGTGGCGCTATCTTTCTAGGAAGCCCATATTGTTGCAAGAACTTCCATAGTGACTCTCTATGAATGCCGTGGAAAGCTTTTGTGAAATCTCTGAAGTTCAAGACTAATCTTCTTTGGTAGGTGTGCCGTTTCTTAGTCAATCATCTCCAGTTAAAGATGTGATTTACGCACAATCTTTTCAGTCTAAATCCTGCTAGCATATTACAGTTTTTCACCTATAACCAGTTTGATTTGGTTCAATAGTATACTAGAGAACACTTTCCCAGGTGCTAGAATCTTTTGTTTCCCATGTAGGTAATGTGATATTCCCTTGTTTATACAGCCAAAGCTCATCTTAGTCCTTTCGGCCATAGCATTGCACTGGGAACTTGTGGTCACTGATTATCCACCAGCACCCCCAAATGTTTTTCAGAGTTAGTGCTACCCAGCATAACATCCCCCATCCTGTAAGTATGGCCTGCATTCCTTGTTGCTAGATGTATGACCTTATATTTGTCTGTATTAAAAAACATATTGTTTGCCTGCCCTCAGGTTACCAAGTGATCCAGATTGCTCTTTATCAATGACCAGTCCTCTTCATTATTTACCACTCTCCCAATCTTTGTATCATCTGCTGCAAATGTAACAATAATGACTACGCTTTCTTCCATTTTTCTGAGAAAAATGTTAAATAGCATCGGGCCAAGAACCTTCGGGACCCCACTAGAAACCCACACACTCTATGAGAATGGGTATAAACTGGCATGAATACGTTTAGGCTGGAAATTAGAAGAAGGTTTCTAACCATCAGAGGACGACGGTTCTGGAACAACCTCCCAATACAGGTAGCGGGGGCAAACAACCCAGCTAATTTTAAAATACAGTTTGATAAATTTATGAACAGGATTATATGATGAAGTTACCTGTGACAGCAGGACTCTGGACACAGCGATCCAGTCCTGTGTGCTATGATTGCTCATGTGGATAGCAGTTAATCCACTGGATGTATGCCAGGCTGTATTGTGCTGGAAGGGCACGAGGCGGTGGTAGTGGGGAAGGGGATATGTTTGAGGGGCACCTGTGAGGTTTAGGAATGAGGGGACTTTGTGGGCATACTGCACCACCTCTTGGCTAGCAGCTCTGCTCTCCACCTGGTCATCCCTGGCCCCAGTAGGGCTGGAGTGGCTGTGCAGAGGAAAAGTAGTAACCAAGGGGCTGTGAGGGGTACATTTATCAGCTGGAGACCCAAAGGGGAGGGGAGGCACACTGCAGACACTCTACTCCCCTTTGGGGGCTAACAGGGGGAAGGGATTCTGCACAAACCTGAGACCATCCCATGGAAATGACACTGGAGCTCTGAGACGTGTGAACTGACCCATTCTCTTCCTCATCCCCTCACAGTCTATCCCAGTTTCTGTTGTGGAATACCAACAAGCTCCCTATGCATGTGCTCAAATGACTCCAAATTTGCACCACAAGCTCTACTCCAGCCCCTGATATGGCACCACAGTTTTAAAGCAATTTACATATATATTTTGAAAATTGTAAGCAGCTCATTTTGGAGGAGGGGCTGTATATCTGAAACTGTTGATGAAATGACCAGTTTGCACCACAAAGTCTGCCTTCATGCTGCAGCGTACCAGTTGTCAAGACAACCTCCCTGTGCATGTGGGTTTCAAAGCATTTTGAATATTAACAATTAAAACCCTAACGTTGATATCACATAATTTTCTAAGGGCTGCTCTATGTCAGGAACCCCTTGGTAAACAGCCCCAAATTTGGCTCAGTGACCCACCCTGGAGCCCCACTGAGGCAGGGCACTTTTCAAGCAGTCTGAGTCAACATGTGGATTTTACAGCACTTAGAAAAATTGGCTGTTAACAGTAAGCAGCTCTCAACATTTGCTATTATGGTGCTACTCCCCCACTCTAACAAGCAGGTGAATATTGAGTTGGGGTCAGTAGGAGGTATGACCTGTGCAGGTGTCATGAGTGAGACAGTTACTGAATACTGTGTCCTGTTTTGGGCTTCAGAAAAGAGGTACAAGAATGAGCAGCTGCCTTATAGTGAAAGACTAAAGAAGCTCAGTCTATTTAGAGGTGACTTGATCACAGTACAAATACATGCATGGGGAAGATATTTCTGAGAGCAGGCAGCTCTTTAATCTCCCATACAAAGGCAGAACAAGACAAATTCAGACTGGAAATCAGCTAAAGGTTTTCATCAGTGAGGGTAATTAACCTTAGACAGCATGGTGGATTCTCCGTCACTTAAAACCAGTAAATGGCTAGTGGATAGTTTTGCTAAAAGACTTGTTCTGGCTCAGCCAGTCATTCTGGGCTGGATGCAGGAGTCACTGGGTGGGATTCTCCAGCTGGGTGATGCAGGCGCTCAGACTGGCTCATACTGTGCCTCACTTTTGTCCCCACTAAAGCAGCTGGACCCCACACCCTCTGCCCTACACATCAGCCTGCTGTGTGATCTCCCCAAATCCAACTGCCATGCCACCCCTTCTCACAGCCTGCTGTGCTCTGCTTTGCCCACTCGTCTCCTGTGCCCCTCACCCAACCTCCCATACTCTGTGCACGCCTGCTGCTGGGAGCCGCTTTGCTCCAGGAGCTCCTTGCTTTATGTCCAATCCCTCTCTGAGCATGGACCAGGGCCGGCTCCAGGCACCAGCCCACCAAGCTTGTGCTTGGGGCGGCACCTGGAGGGGGTGGGCGCGGCGCTCCAGCCGCCGGGGAGAGCAGGGCCACGGCCGGGCTCGCCGCCCTCCCCCGGGTGCTCTGGCCGCCCTCCCCCTGGCCGGGGCTCGCCGCCCTCCCCCCAGTGCTCTGGCCGCCGGGGGGAGAGCGGAGCCCTGGCTGGGGCTTGCCGCCCTCCTCCCAGGGCTCCGGCCGCCCTCCCCCCCGGCGCCCTCCCCCCGGCCGCCGGCGGGAGAGCGGAGCCCCCGCCGGGGCTCGCTGCCCTCCTCCCAGGGCTCTGGCCGCCGGGGGGAGAGCGGAGCCCCGGCTGGGGCTCGCCACCCTCCTCCCAGGGCTCCGGCCGCCCTCCCCCCCGGCGCCCTCCCCCCGGCCGCCGGGGGGAGAGCGGAGCCCCCGCCGAGGCTCGCCGCCCTCCCCCCGGGGCTCCGGCCGCCCCCCCCCGCAGGGTGGGGGGCGGCCAGAGGCTTTTTTGCCTGGGGCGGCAAAAAAGCCAGAGCCGGCCCTGGCATGGACAAGACAAAAGAGTGGAGAAACAGAAAAAAAGGAGTGGAAAGGGGGAAGAAGATGGAGGGAGGGAGACAAGCCCATCAGGTGAGGTGTGTGCAGCTGGGGCCGGTTCCCAAGGCTGCTCCAGAGCTCAGGATGCCTGCAGCTTCATGGATTCTGTAGCTGGTGGCAGGAGAAGGGGATCCTGTTACATGGGGCTACTTCCAGCAGCTGGAGGGGCAAGGGAAGTGAGATGGGAGGGAATGAGTTCCCTATGAAATGCACACAGGGCTCCAAGGAACAAAGCTCCCGCTGTGGGGAAGTGCCTGACTACTCCAGTGCAAGCCTCTCTCAGTAGGGGGACCTGTAGGGAGCCAGGCAGGAGTGCTGGCCATTGGGGGAACTCCTGGATACTCCAGTCCCCTTCTCTCTCACCAAGAGGTGTTCTGGGGAGCATGGCAGGAGAGGTGGTGGGGGCACTGTGGGGAGTAGGACAGGAACTCAGGTTTTGGAGGGAGGGTGCAGCACGGGGCACTGTAGGGAGTGGGGTGGGAGCCATGGCTGTTGGGAGGGGGCAGCATGCGGCCATGTAGGGCATGGGGCAAGAGTGCTGGACAGGGGCTCCTTGTTACTCTAGTCTTAGCCTCCCAGCAGGAGAGGCCAGTGGTGAAATTGCTTCTAGGGCCTGGGCTGCCTGAGGGGCTGACGTGTGACCCAGGTTAGGAGGCTCCTAAGAGCTGTTTGCAGCCCCCAGCTGGGCCCTTTCCCTGGCGCTCGTCTATGTTCCTGTGCTGCTTGCTCAGGGGAGCTGAGGCCCCAGCCCCAGTGTGGGGAGGAGCTGCAGCTATAGAGCGTGAACTTCACTTCACCCGGACCTGTCCCAGCTGCCTCCCTTTTGCCTCCTTTTCCGGGGTCTGTTCTCCCCTCCGAGCTCTCAGTGGGAGATGAGCCCTGGGCAGTGTCCCCCGGAGGGGATGTTCTTGGGAAAGGAGCCGTTAGTAGCTGACCTGGAGCTGCAGGGAACTGGAGGGATCTTGGGGCAGCCTCCCCACACAAACGAGAGCCCAGGATATTGGGCCAGGAGCCCTGGGTTCAAGGAGCAGGTTCTGAACCCCCCGGTGCCCCTGATGCTCTGGCAATGCTGGCTTCCCCCGCCCCGCCCTTCTTTCAGGGCCCAGCAGTTGGCTGGGCTGGGGCTCCTCTCCTGTCACTGCCACTGAGAAACTCAGAACCAAGGAGTCTTTCTGAAAGTTGTGCTGTAGCCCAGCTGGGAGCAGGTGAGCAGGGCGTACTGGCCGGCAGCTCAGCCTGTCCCTTAAGCCTGTGACAGCCCGCTCCTCACTGCAGCCCTGGCCGGAGGTCTGGGAGTGCTGACACTTGGGGCCCTAACAGCAGGATGGGATCCTGAGGTGCAGGAGGGGTGTTTCCAGCCCCTATGTCCCAGAGAGCATAGTGGGGTGCTCAGAATAAGGATGACTCTCCTGCCCCCCTTGAAGTTGGGTCACTTGCAAAGAGACCAAGAGGAGGACCTCTGGGCCCCACCTGCAGCACCAGACCCCCCAACAGTGCTGCAAGGGGATGACCAGTGGGAGAGGGCAGTGGGAGGTGCTGGCTGCTCAGTGGAAGGTGAGGAGCAAGTCCTGGCTAGCTGCTTTCCCTGCAGCTTCTCTGCACTGGGGGGAGAGCAGCAGGTGAGTGCCAGTCTGTGCTGCACTGTGGGACAGGCTCGCATCCCCCAGGCTGGGCTTGGGCAAGGACACTGGGGTAAATCTGTGGAGCTCAGCCTCTCTGCCCAGTGGCCTTTCCTGGGGCAAGTCTCGAGACCACCGGGGGCCTGGACAGCACAACGATGGGCACCAGAAACAGGGAGGCCACTAAACTAAGAACATGAGTAGTAGCGGCCTGACCCATGTCACCTCCAGCAGCACAGCAGCCCCTATTGCTGCAGCGGGGCCAGCTCCGACTGTGGGCAGAAATGCCCGTTTCTGAGTCCCCACCCCACTTCCTGCAGCACCCCCAAGTGCTGGGGCGAGCACTGACTGCAAGGGGAGAGTGCCTCTGTTTGAGCCCTCTGTCTCCAGTTTGCAAGGAGGGACGTGCTCCCACCATCCCTTGGAGAACGCTGCACTGATCACTCATTGGGCAGGTATCGATTTACCTATCCTAGGTGGAGTATCTGAGCGCCTCAGTATCTGTGAAGTGTTTACCCTCCCGAGACCCTTGCAGCATCCCCATTGTATAGATGGGAACGGCAGCCCAGAGAAGCTGTCATTTGCCTGTGGTCACACAGACAGGCTTTGGTGGTGCATGGAATTGGACCCAGGCTTCCCGAGTCCTAGCTTAGCCCACTAACTCCTGGCCATCCTGCCTCCTACGTGCGGAAGGTCTTGAGCTGCCCTTGGGATGGCCGGGAGAGCTGGGCCTGGCTGCTGGGCTCCAGCCCCACTGCTGCTCCCACTGACATAGTGCCTTTCCACCAGATCACGGCCACGGATGCAGACAGTGGCCCCTTCAGCTCCCTCTCCTACTCCATCGGCTCCGGCATTGGCAGCGTTGTTCCCACGCAGTTCAGCATCGATGAGCACACTGGGCAGCTGTGCACAGTGCAGGGCCTGGACCGCGACGAGGGGGCCACCACCTATGACTTCACTGTCACTGCTGTCGATGGGGTGAGCGCTAATAAGGGGGGGCGGGGCGGGGGGGGGGGGGGGAGGGGCTGAGCAGTGGGTGAAGGGGGATGGGCCCATGGGGAAAGAGGCTGAGTAATGAAGGAAGGGGGTCATGGGATGATGGGGAAAGGTGGGATGGCCCTTGGATGGAACTGAGCGATGGGGCAGGGGCAGCTGGGCCCCTGGGGGTGCTGAGCAATGGGGCAGGGGCAGCTGGGCCCCGGGAGGTGCTGAGTGATGGGGAAAGCGGGGGATGGGCCAACGGGGCGTGAGCAATTGGGCGGGGGAGGGAGTTATGCCCCCAGCCTAGTACTGTTCAGAAGGTTATCCCTGTCATCCCATCCCCCCCAGGGCAGTGAGGGCCTCCCAGCAGCCCAGCCCTGGGCAGAGTTATGCCTGGTCCTGTCCTCCTCCAGGGTGGTCTGAACTCCATGGTGTACGTGAAGGTTTTCCTGGAGGATGTGAACGATAACCGTCCAGCATTCTACCCGCTGGAGTACGCGGCCAGCATCAGCACGCAGAGCATGCCGGGCACAGCTGTGCTGCGCGTCATGGCCCACGACAAGGACGAGGGCCCCCACGGGAAGGTGACGTACCACATTGTCTCGGGGAACTCGCCCCCTCTCTTCTCTCTGCACAAGGACACAGGTAAGAGCCCTTGGTGCCCTGGCCAGGTGTGGGGATGGGTGGAGGGAAGGGATCTTCCCCAGGGTGATACTCAGTCAGTCGCAGACAGAGGGTATGGGGGGATGTGACACCTGTCAGTGTTAGTGTACAGCACGCTCATCAGCTCCACAGAAGGGCAGCCCCACCAGCCAGCAGCCCCCTCTCTCCTCAGCATTCCCCCTGCCCTGTTTCCACTATCCCTCCCCTCCCTGCTCGGCCAGGAGTGTGGGGCAGGGGTGAGGGCTCCGGCTGGGGGTGTGGGCTCTGGGGTGGGGCCAGGGATGAGGGTTTGGGGTGCAGGAGGGGGCTCAGGGCTGGAGCAGGGTGTTGGGATGTTGAGGGGGTGCAGGCTCTGGGAGAGAGTTTGGGTGCGGGAGGGAGTTTGGGGTGCAGGGTCCCGGCAGCACTTACCACAGCTCCCAGGAAGCGGCCGCCAGGTCCCTGTAGCCCCTAGGCACATGGGCGGCCAGACGGGCTCCGCATGCTCCCCTCGTGCCCACAGGCGCTGCCCCTGCAGCTCCTATTGGTCACAGTTCCCGACCAATGAGAGCTGCAGAGCCGGCACTGGGGCGAGGGCAGCACACAGAGCCTCCTTGGCCGCCCATGCACCATGGGGCCTCAAGGACCTGGCAGCCGCTTCTCAGAGCCATGCGGAGCTAGAGCAGGCAGGGAGCCTGCCTTAGCCCCAGGCCCCCACTGCACCACCAACAGGACTTTTAACGGCCCAGACAGCGGTGCTGACCTCAGCCACCAGGGTCCGTTTTCAACCGAGTATTCTGGTTGAAAACTGGATGCCTGGCAACCCTATTCCCTGCATTCCTGACCACATTCCCTGGGCCCAGAGAGGCTCCATACCCATGGCCCATTCCCCAGGGCCCTACTTTTCCTGACACCCTTCCCCCCCAGGGCCAGGGCCAGGGCCAGGTCCCAGGCCCTTTCTAGACTGAACTCCACCCCTCTCCCCTCCATCCCCCCAGAATCGGCAGACTGATCTCCCCACAGCCAATGCTGAGATAAACGGGGCCAGGTTCACTCTCCCCCTCCACCCTCTTTTGGCCTTTCTAGGACTGATGGGTCCAGGGCTGAATACAGTGGGAAGGGAGGGAAGGGGAAGGGAGTAGGCTCTCCTCAGACCCCTATAGAGAAGGGCTGCCCCTCCTTGCCCCCAGATGTAGCCCCCATCTCTCTTTGCAAATGCCAGCCACTTTTGTTCCCCCTCTGACCCCTGGAGTCAATCTCTGGGGTTGGCATCTCTCTCCCTTGGTTATTCCCAGGCTCGTGGCTTGTTTCTGCATCCCTAGAACAGGGAGGGGAAGTGCATTTCCTGCTGGGGGAGGGGGACACAGTGTTCAATCCTACAGCACTTCTCCTATGAGTTTCTTTCTCTTCCAGGTGTTGTCTCCCTCTCGTGGTCCCTGAGTGGCAAAGCCAACACGCTAGTGCAGCTGGTGATCTCAGCACGGGATGGAGGGGGCCTGTCAGCCCAACCCAATGCTCAAGTGAACATCAGCATCGTGGCTGGCACGGTCTCACCTCCTGTCTTTGAGCAGGCACAGTACTTCTTCACAGTGCCTGAGGACACACAGCAGGGGGCGAGTGTTGGGGCCGTCCGGGCCCATAACCCCCCAGGTATGGACCCATCGCAGCCCCCAAAACACGTTGGGCCCATGTTTCCATTTCAGGGGTCCTGTGCTCCTGCCCCACTCTGCACAGTGACTCTGCTGGGGTCTCCTCCCACAGCTAGCGGCCTGCCCTCCCCCACGGTGCCCCCTGCTGGTGCCCCCACAGCGCCCCCACGGCGCCTCCTGTTCCTCCCATCCCCTGCTGGGAGCTCCCCCCACAGCCAGTGCCCTGCCCGCCCCCACGGCGCCTCCTGCTGGGAGCTCCCCGCACAGCCAGTGCCCTGCTTTTCCCCATGGCGCCTCCTGCTGGGAGCTCCCCGCACAGCCAGTGCCCTGTCCACCCCCACAGTGCCCCCTGCTGGGAGCTCCCCGCACAGCCAGTGCCCTGTCCACCCCCACAGCGCCCCTTGCTGGGGCAGGCTGGGTGGGTGAGCAGAGCACTGCTCTCACTGTCCTTGCTCTATATTCCCTTGTCCCCAGGTCACTCTGATGACATCTTTTATTCCATCTCCTCGGGAGATCCCCATGGCTATTTCTTCATTGACTCCAGCTTGGGACAGCTCCGCACCAGCCTCCCTCTTGACCATGAGGTCCAGGCGGTTCTGGTTCTGGACGTGCAGGCCCGAAGTGGCTCGCCGCCTGCCTACAGCAACACGCAGGTGAAGATTTCCGTGTCAGACGTGAATGACAATGCGCCAGCCTTCCTGGCCCCTTCTGACTCCATCCTGCTGCCAGAGGCCACAGAGGTGGGGGCCACTGTGTACACGCTGCAGGCGGAGGATCGGGACAGTGGTGCCAACGGGCAGGTGCACTTTGAGCTGGTGTCAGGTGGGGACGGCATCTTCAGCGTGGAGCGCTCCTCTGGGACAGTGCGTGTGGTGGGGGCGCTGCAGTACGAGGCCAGTGCCGCCTATGGCCTAGCCATAGTGGCACGGGACAGCGGTGTGCCCCAGCTCAGTGCCACCTTCACCCTGCTGGTGCATGTGCAGGCAGAGCACGACCACGGGCCCATCTTTGACACACTCACCTACCGTGTGGAGGTGCGGGAGGGCACGCCTGTCTCCACTCGCTTCCTGCAGGTGCGGGCCCTAGGCCGGGACACTGGTGCCACACCCCTCACTTACTACCTGCGTGCCGATGGCGACGCCGCTAGCTTTGGCATCGTGCCCGAGAGCGGCTGGCTCTATGTCAAGAGTGCGTTGGACCGGGAGACGCGGGACCTGTACATGCTGACAGTGCTGGCGTCTGCAGGCGCAGGCGGCACCAGCAGCGAGGCTAGGAAGACAGGCACCAGCACGGTGCGGGTCAGCATCACTGACGAGAATGACAACAGCCCCCGGTTCAGCGAGGAGCGCTACTTCTTCACCATTCCCGAGAACCAGCCACCGGGCAGCAGGGTGGGCAGGGTGACAGCCAGTGACCGGGACACGGGGCAGAACAGCCGCCTCACCTACCGCCTCCTCCAGCATGACCCCAACTTCCTCATCCACATGCAGTCTGGTGAGAGACCCCACAGGCGGTGCAGGTGGAAGCGGAGGGAGAGCCCACCGAGATCCGAGTGGGCATGGAGGGGCCCGTGAAGCTCAGCAAGGGGTGACTGTGAGGGTAGAGCAGTGCTGGCCCCAATGTGGCACTAGGGGGTGCTGTGCCTCAGGGAGGGAGGTGGAGGTAGCATCATGCTACCTCGTCAGTGACTCCCCGGTCTGAGAACTACCAGAGCCGTCCCAAGACAGAGTGCTGTGTCGGGTTGCCCTCCCTCCCACAGGGCTCTCATGGCACTGGTGGTGCCAGCAGCCCTTTAGGCAAAGCCAGGCCCATCACTGAGCTACTGCAGTCGCAGATGTGACTGGTGGGGTGGTCCCGCCTTCCACCCGCCCAGCCCAGAGCCCAGCGCTCAGGTCAGCAGGGCCCAGCAGCCTAGAGAAGCCAGAACACAGGTGCTGAGACTTAAGGAAGCTTGTCAAGAGGGATATACAATGGGCCCAGGGGTCAGGAAGGGGCGTATGCACAAGGATGGGTTGGGGGGGGTCACACCCCAGAGGAGGGCCAATGTCAGCCCGTCTCACAGGAGGTTAGAGATCACACCCCAGACAAGGGTCAGTGTCACCTTGTCTCACAGGAGGTTAAGGCTCACACCCTAGGAGGTGGGTCAGTGTCACCCTGTCTCACAGGAGGTTAGGGGTCACACCCCAGAGGAGGGTCAGTGTCAGCCTGTCTTACAGGGCATTAGGAGTCACACCGCAAAGGAGGGTCAGCGTCATCCTGTCTTACAGGAGGTGGGTCGGTGTCACCCTGTCTCATGGGAGATTAGAGATCACACCCCAGAGGAGGGCCTGCTGCAGCTGGCATGGCTCTCTTGTCATCAGCGTTAGCTCAACTGTCCTGCCCCCCCTCTTCTGCCCTGACCTGGCATCTGCCTCGCATTGGGGTCCTTGGTGGCTGGCACAAGGGGCCATGGCTAAGTGGGATACAGTAGGGGACCCTTATGCAATTTCAGAGAGCAGCTCTAACCGTGTTCCACCAACCCCAGCTGGCTCCCTTCCCACTGCCCTTTCCCCAGGGCCTTTGTCCTGTCACCACCATCCCAGGGCCACCTCCTTCTCCATGGCCTGCTCCTTTGGGCTGGCTCCCCCACCCACAGCCCATTCCCAAGGGTTGTGACTCCATCCCCCCAGTCCAGGACCATCTCTCTGCCCACAGTCTATTCCCCTGGGCTCTGTCCTGCCTTGCAAGCTGGGGCTCCCCTCTTCCCAGGGGAGACAGTTCCCCATCTGGAGCTGTCTCCCTGCTGGGAGTCCCCGTTGGGAGCGGGCACTCTGGGAGCTGAGCTGTGTCCTTGCTTATCTCTTGCAGGAGAGCTCACTGCCAAGCGCAGCCTGGACCGGGAGCAGCAGTCAAGCTATCAGCTGCTGGTGATCGTGCAGGATGGGGGGACGCCACCCCGCAGCGTCACGGGCACCATCTATGTCACCGTGTTGGATGAGAATGACAATTTGCCGGCTTTCCTTCATGTGCTGGGCGGGCGGGAGCTCCTGGTGCAGGTGAGGGGGGCAGGCAGGCACTTCCTCTGAAAATTGTGAGGCTGGGAGCTTCAGGTGCAAGTTGTGTGGTCCAGAGCCCTCAGTACAGATTGGGGGGGGCAGAGCTCCCACTGCAGGTTGTTGGGGGCCAAGAGCGCTTGGTGGGGGTGGAGAGAGCCCCTGTGCAGGTTGGGCGGAGTGGGGGGAGGAGAGAGCCCCTGTGCAGGTTGGGGGGGGAGAAGGAGAGAGCCCCTGTGCAGGTTGGGCGGGG
>NW_020664654.1:426384-442636 GCF_002925995.2 Terrapene triunguis | reverse complement strand
GTATTTGGTCCTGCCATGCGGGCAGGGGACTGGACTCGATGACCTCTTGAGGTCCCTTCCAGTCCTAGAATCTATGAATCTATTAATCTATTCCTTACCCATCCTGGCTAATAGCCATTAATGGACTTAACCACCATGAATTTATCCAGTTCTCTTTTAAACGCTGTTATAGTCCTAGCCTTCACAACCTCCTCAGGTAAGGAGTTCCACAAGTTGACTGTGTGCTGCGTGAAGAAGAACTTCCTTGTATTTGTTTTAAACCTGCTGCCTATTAATTTCATTTGGTGAGCCCTAGTTCTTGTATTATGGGAATAAGTAAATAACTTTTCCTTATCCACTTTCTCCACATCACTCATGATTTGATATACCTCTATCATATCCCCCCTTAGTCTCCTCTTTTCCAAGCTGAAGAGTCCTAGCCTCTTTAATCTCTCCTCATATGGGACCCGTTCCAAACCCCTAATCATTTTAGTTTCTGAACCTTTTCTAGTGCCAGTATATCTTTTTTGAGATGAGGAGACCACATCTGTACGCAGTATTCGAGATGTGGGCATACCATTGATTTATATAAGGGCAATAATATATTCTCAGTCTTATTCTCTATCCCCTTTTTAATGATCCCTAACATCCTGTTTGCTTTTTTGACCGCCTCTGCACACTGCGTGGACATCTTGAGAGAACTATCCACGATGACTCCAAGATCTTTTTCCTGACTTGTTGTAGCTAAATTAGCCCCCATCATATTGTATGTATAATTGGGGTTATTTTTTCCAATGTGCATTACTTTACATTTATCCATATTAAATTTCATTTGCCATTTTGTTGCCCAATCAATTAGTTTTGTGATATCTTTTTGAAGTTCGTCACAGTCCGCTTTGGTCTTAACTATCTTGAGCAGTTTAGTATCATCTGCAAACTTTGCCACCTCACTGTTTACCCCTTTCTCCAGATCATTTATAAATAAGTTGAATAGGGTTGGTCCGAGGACTGACCCTTGTGGAATACCACTAGTTACCCCTCTCCATTCTGAGAATTTACCATTTATTCCTACCCTTTGTTCCCGGTCTTTTAACCTGTTCTCAATCCATGAAAGGACCTTCCCTTTTATCCCATGACAGCTTAATTTACGTAAGAGCCTTTGGTGAGGGACCTTGTCAAAGGCTTTCTGGAAAGTACACTGTACACTGTGTCCACTGGATCCCCCTTGTCCACATGTTTGTTGACCCCTTCAAAGAACTCTAGTAGATTAGTAAGACATGATTTCCCTTTACAGAAACCATGTTGACTATTGCTCAACAGTTTATGTTTTTCTATGTGTCTGACAATTTTATTCTTAACTATTGTGATGGGGCAAGGCCAGATGGCTACAGTAAAGTAGTGAGGAACAGGTATGTTAGCCCCAGGCTAAACAAATCCCTGGTACCATGGTAACCAAATGGCAGTTGCTCCAGGTTAATCAAGACACCTGGGACCAATTAAGATCCTTCTAGAAGGCAGGAGAGACAGCTAGATTGATTGGGACACCTGAAACCAATCAAGGACTGGCTGGAACTAGTTAAAAGCCTCTCAGTTAGTCAGTGCGGTGTGGGTGTCAAGAGCTATAGGAGGGAGCTGTGCTGTTGGAGGAACGAAGTAGTACGAATCCATATCAGGTGCAAGGAAGGAGGCCCTGAGGTAATTGTGAAGAAGATATTGAGTGGGGGCTGCTGTGGGGAAGTAGCCCAGGGAATTGTACATGCCCTATTTTCAAAAAGTCAGCTTTCATAGCTGCTAAGTTTAGGGTCCCGGGGCGGGAGTCCGGAGTAGAGGGCGGGCCCGGGCTCCCCCCTCCCCTCCCTGATTAATCACTGATACTGGGAGACAACAGAGCTGTGTGAGGGAGGGTTGTTTCTCCTCACCGCCCTTGCTGGCTTATGATGAAAATGGCTCAGTAGACTGTGACCCTTGCCTCTAGAGAGAGAAGGGCTATGTGGAGGGTCACAGTGAGCCTCTGAGGCTAGCAAAAATCCGTCAGGAAACACAGGACCCACGGAGTCAAGGACAGAACTTTGTCACACTATTGTTTCAACTAATTTGCCTGGTACCAACGTTAGACTTACCGGTCTGTAATTGCCGGGATCACCTCTAGAGCCCTTTTTAAATATTGGCGTTACATTAGCTAACTTCCAGTCATTGGGTACAGAAGCCGATTTAAAGGACAGGTTACAAACCTTAGTTAATAGTTCCGCAACTTCACATTTGAGTTCTTTCAGAACTCTTGGGTGAATGCCATCTGGTCCCAGTGACTTGTTAATGTTAAGTTTATCAATTAATTCCAAAACCTCCTCTAGTGACACTTCAATCTGTGACAGTTCCTCAGATTTGTCACCTACAAAAGCCGGCTCAGGTTTGGGAATCTCCCTAACATCCTCAGCCATGAAGACTGAAGCAAAGAATCCATTTAGTTTCTCCGCAATGACTTTATCGTCTTTAAGTGCTCCTTTTGTATTTCGATCATCAAGGGGCCCCACTGGTTGTTTAGCAGGCTTCCTGCTTCTGATGTACTTAAAAAACATCTTGTTATTACCTTTGGAGTTTTTGGCTAGCCATTCTTCAAACTCCTCTTTGGCTTTTCTTATTACATTCTTGCATTTAATTTGGCAGCGTTTATGCTCCTTTCTATTTGCCTCACTAGGATTTGACTTCCACTTTTTAAAGGAAGTCTTTTTATCTCTTACTGCTTCTTTTGCATGGTTGTTAAGCCATGGTGGCTCTTTTTTAGTTCTTTTACTGTGGTTTCTTAATTTGGGGTATACATTGAAGTTGGGCCTCTATTATGGTGTCTTTAAAAAGCGCCCATGCAGCTTGCAGGGATTTCACTTTAATCACTGTACTTTTTAACTTCTGTTTAACTAACCCCCTCATTTTTGCATAGTTCCCCCTTTTGAAATTAAATGCCACAGTGTTGGGCTGTTGAGATGTTCTTCCCACCACAGGGATGTTGAATGCTATTGTATTATGGTCACTATTTCCAAGCGGTCCTGTTATTATTACCTCTTGGACCAGCTCCTTCGCTCCACTCAGGACTAAATCTAGAGTTGCCTCTCCCCTTGTGGGTTCCCATACCAGCTGCTCCATGAAGCAGTCATTTAAAGTATCGAGAAATTTTATCTCTGCATTTCGACCTGAAGTGAAATGTTCCCAGTCAATATGGGGATAATTGAAATCCCCCACTATTATTGGGTTCTTAATTTTGATAGCCTCTCTAATTTCCCTTAACATGTCATCATCGCTATCACTGTCCTGGTCAGGTGGTCTATAATAGATCCCTAATGTTATATTCTTATTAGAGCATGAAATTTCTATCCATAGAGATTCTATGGAACATGTGGATTCACATATCTCTCGATATGAAGGACACTTACTTTCACATTGATATTCACCCTGCCCACAGATGATTTCTCAGATTTACTGTGGGGTCCGACTGTTTTCAATACAGAGTACTACTCTTCAGGATAGCAACTGCCCCCAGAGTCTTTACCAAGGTATTTTGAGTGGTAGCAGCTCATGTCAGACGTCATGGCTTCCTTGTCTTTCCATACCTCAATGACTGTCTCCTTGCCACCAAATCCCGCCAGGAGCCTATGCGTCAACTTCTGTGGTGCTTCACCTCCTCTCTCAACTGGGAGTCAGCATCAACATTGAAAAATCTGTTCTTACTCCCATGCAATCTTTGGACTTCATCAGCGCAACCTTGAATTCTATCTCCACTAGAGTGTACCTGCCCATAGACAGATTCCACAGCATGAACGAAATCAAAGCTCACTTCGGGTAATGGTCAAAACATGTTTTTCCATGGTCAGCCACATGGCCTTGTGCACTTATCACTGCATTTGAAAGATTCTACCTTTCTTGCCTTCAAGCATAGCTACAGTCAGTATACGCCTCAAGCCATCACTCCATGAACTTTACACTGACAATTCCAACCAAGATATTGCCCTCCCTCCTTTGGTGGACCAATTCTCATCACGTATCCACGTATCGAAGAAGAAAAGGAGGCCCTTCGAGATGAGTGGTCCCTAGCTGTATTCCAGTCCCGCCCTCCTTCCCCTCTGCTTTGGATCTTCTTGATGCATGGTGGAGAAGGAACTGAAAAGGCAGTTGGTCCGCCCCTCCCTTTATCCCCTCGGTCAGAGGCAAGAGGCGAGCCAGGGCGCATGTGCAGACGAACGGACATTACTTTCAAATTCTCCAACTCCGGGCTCATCGTGTGCATGCGTAACCCACGGTGGAATACAGCTAGGGACCACACATCTCGATGAACCTCCAGTTACAGGTAAGAAACCTGCTCTTAGCATGGAGAAATGAAGGTTAAAGCATAGTCCAAGGGCTTGTCTACACTTGAAATGCTGCAGTGGCACAGTTAATAGGTTCCCAACCCACAGCTATGGGGGCTGGTGTGTCCGTATATATATAGTGTGTGTGTGTGTGTGTGTGTGTGTTACTGCAATGTCACTTTCAAAACACAGTACACTTTTCAATGAAATATAGTGTAAGAAAACTTTAAAAGTGCAGTTCTCGGTGGAGTTTGTAGCCCACTCAGAACAAAGAAAATCTAGGGGGGATATTGCACAGCCCCCCCAAACCCTGCCACCCACAGCCACCATCCAAGTTCTGGTACACAGTCCCCCGTCCCCCCCAACCCTCCACACCGCTGCCATCATCTTTGTTCCAGTAAACAGCCCCCAGTCCCGTGGCCATCATCTGTGTTCTGGGTTCACAATCCCCCAACCCCCTTCCCCCTCTGCCATGTAACCATCGTCCACATTCCAGTTTACAGCCCCATAACCCCCCCACCTCCATGCCACACATCCATCATCCATCTTCGGTTCACAGTCCCCCAGCCTCCCAGCTCCCTGCCACATGACTATCATCCATGTTCTGGTTCACAGGGCCTCTTGCTCCATCCCCCATGGCCATCATCTGCATTCCAGTTCAGAGCCACCCAACCCCCGACCTCTCTGCCATGGGGCCATCATCCATAGTCTGTTTTGCAGCCCCTCTATCACATTCCAGGGTGCAGTCCAGACCAGTGAGGGGTTTTGTCACTACCAGCCCTGCTACCTTGGGTGCCACACAATGCTTTGCTGCGGGAGCTCCCAAGCCGGGCCCCTCACAAAGAGCCAAACAGCCTGCACGACACCCTAAGCATTTGTATGTAGCTGCAGCCTGTCAGCACACTCCAGTCACACTCTGGCTTCCACTAGCCTCGGTTACCATTTGCAGGGTGACCCCAACACACTTCCAGTCATGGATTTTCCCAAAAACATGTGTTCTGCCCTGTCCAGCCCTCTCCTGGTTCGTTGCCCTTGTAAGAGGTCAATATGCAACCATTTGTTTTTTAACTGGAGTTCCCAAATGGTTTGATTTAAAGAATAAAACAAGCATTTTTAACTACAAAGAGATAGATTTTAAGTGAGTACTAGTATAAGGCATTAAAGTCAGAAATGGTTACAAGAGAATTAAAGATAAAATGCTTTCTAGTAACTAAAATGTAACAAACTAGACTTGGTTCAAGGTAAAATCCTTACCACATGTTCCTAGCAACAGGGCCAATCAAATTCTGAGGTCACAAAGTCCAAAGGCTGGTTCCTTTGTCTTCATGGGTGAGAGAGAGATAGAGTGAGAAAGAGAGAACGAACCTCAGGGTGGTTTTCCCCCTCATTTTTATAGTCCTATCACCCTTTGAAATGCATTTTCCTGAGGATTACCCTTAGATAAAGTTCCTTCCAGCTGTGAGGATGGAGACATGACTCCATGGTGAAAGAGGTTCCATGTTGTTTTTTGCTAGGATGCAGATTGGTCTGTTCATGCCCTGCTTCACTGCCAAAGAACACCTACTTGCCAACTTCAATGACACCTGACTAGAGACATTGGCTTGTCCTTTGTCTTTGAGGAACAGGCTTACTCCCTTCCCAGACTTGTCTAGTAAACATATCTCAGTTATAATTTAAGTTTATGTTCATAACTTTATATATGATGTTGCTACACACATTTCACCGTGATATTATTGACCAGCAAGTTACTAGTTTTCAAATGATACCTCACCAGGCATATTTTTTACAAAGATTATTACTATGGTATGTAGGGTGTGAACTATGGGGTGCATTCTGTTTATAGCCCCCCTGCCCCAGGCCATCATCTCATTCTGGACTGTAGTCTCCCTGCCCTACAGTCATCATCTGTGATCCAGTTTGCAGTCCCCCAACTTCCCATCCCCTTGCCGCATGGCCATCTCTGTGTTCTGGTGTGCAGCGCCCCAACTCCCTGCTCCACTGCCATGTGGCCATCATCTGCATTCCAGTTCACAGTCCCTCAACCCTCTGCCCCCCTGCCACATACCTATCATCCATATTCTGGTTTGCAGCCCTATCCCACCCTGCCCCATGGCCATCATCCACATTGCAGTTTGCAGCCCCCAAACCGTCTGTGCCCCTGCTCTGTGACCATCATCCGTGTTCCAATTCACCTTCCCACTCCCCCCAACTCCCTGGCTTGCTGCCATGTGGCCATCGTCCACATTCTAGTACACAGCCTGTCACACGTGGCTGCCTGCAGTGAATCCAGCCAAGCCAGGCCCCTGTGGGAGGCTGGTACTGCGCCCTTTCAGGGTGCAATGCTTCCAGTGAGTATTTACAGCAACACAGCCTCTGCAAGCACGGCCTCTGCAAACAAGAAAACAAGTTATAAGTCACGTGGCCTACAGAATGTGCACGTCCTTGGATTAGCACAGAGAGGCAAAAGTTAAGTCATAGTCCATCCTGGCCAAGCCAGAGCCATGAGTCAGCCAAGCTGTAATGGATTCCATCGCAGCACAGGTGCCAACTGTCAGCTTTCCCTGGGGGTGCTCCACCCTGAGCCCCGCCCCAACTCCACCCTCGCTCCACCTCTTCTCACCCCCACTCTGCCCCCTCCCTTGAGGCTCCACCCCCACCCCACGTCTAGCCCCAGAGCATCCACACGGAGTCGGCGCCTATGCATCCCATGCTCTGTCCACCCAGGGGAGAACTTCTTAGCACCTCCAAAGAGTAGCTCTTATCCTAGCCCCCTTTTCCTCTTTGTTCTTCAATTTAGTTCACATGTCCTTCGCCTGCCAGGGTTCAGTCAGTGGGAAGTCCTGTTGTCTCTCTGGACCTGCTGCTATTCTGGGTCGGTTTCAACCAGTTAATTAATGACTCTATTTATTCCAACCAGACCACAAGGTGTCACCCAGACTTGTGTCTCCTACACTGTCCCAGGAGCAGTGTTAACACTTCTGCACCCCACCCCAAGTGGTAACACAAAGTCTAGAGAGAAACTGAGGCTACGTCTACACTACCCGCCTGAATCGGCGGGTAGAAATCGATCTCTCGGAGATCGAATTATCGCGTCTCGTCGGGACGCGACATTCGATCCCCGAATCGACGCTTGTACTCCACCAGCGGAGGTAGGAGTAAGAGCCGTCGACGGGGGAGCCGCAGAGGTCGATTTGCCGCCGTCCTCACAGCGGGGTAAGTCGGCTCCGATACGTCGAATTCAGCTACGCTATTCGCGTAGCTGAATTTGCGTATCTTAGCCCCCCTCCCCCCCCCACAGGGTCACTTTAACCAGTTACCTGGGGAAGTTCGAACTCATAAACGTTATTCACAGATGTTATGGCCTATTTCCTATCTCCTTGATAGCTGTCCTACCAGGCACTTTAAGATTCTGATAGCAGTTTCCAATCAATCAAACTTACAGTTTTCATAGCACAATACAGAGCAGTTTCACATCCTCCATTGGGTCTGGTCTGTTTGATGTCACTAGCAGGGGACACATGGGAAATTTTCATGCCACTCTGTGCTCTCCTGCCACCCAAAATCTTTAGGTTTGAAACTGGGATGGAATCATAAGTGATAGGTTATATACGACAGTTAGTAATTCTTCAATTTAATATTTGAATTCCTTCAGAACTCTTGGGTGAATACCATCTTGTCTTGATGACTTCTTTCTGTTTAATGTATCTGTTTGTTCTAAAACCTCTCCTAAAAACAAATAAAAGGAAGTATTTCTTCACACAACGCAAAGTCAACCTGTGGAACTCTTTGCCAGAGGATGTTCTTCGAGTGATTGCTCATATTGATTCCAATTAGGTATGCGTGCACCGTGTGCACAGTCATCAGAAAGTTTTTCCCCTAGCAGCACCTGAATGCTAAAGTCGGTAAGGATAACACAAACAATGACAGAGCAATGGGAAGACATAGGTGTGCACCATGAATGAAAATGGAGAAAGGCTTGTTGATTTCTGCAATATGAACGACCTAGTCATCAGCAGAACCCTATTCCAACATCGTGAAATTCACAAGCTGACATGGTGTTCTCCAAATGGCAGAGATAAGAACCAGATTGGCCATATGATGATCAATAGTAAATGGCAATGCTCACTGACAGATGTGAAAATGAGAAGGGGTGCAGATGTTGGCAGCGACCACCACCTTGTGACAGCCTCCATCAAGCTAAAATTGAGAAGTGTGGGCCCACCAAACAAGAGACACAGACCAGTAGTTCTCAAACTTTTGTACTGGTGACCCCTTTCACATAGCAAGCCTCGGAGTGCGACCCCCCGCTTATAAATTAAAAACACTTTTTTACATATTTAACACCATTATAAATGCTGGATGCAAAGCGGGGTTTGGGGGGGAGGCTGACAGCTCGTGTCCCCCCATGTAATAACCGTGCGACCCCCTGAGGGGTCCCGACCCCCAGTTTGAGAACCCCTGACATAGATGTTATGACGTTGACAAGCTAAAGTCCCCTGAAATACCAAAAGCCTTCATTCTGCAGTTAAAGAACAGGTTTCAGGCACTTGCAGACCTTGATGAAGAGAGGAGAACGCAGATGAGGAGATCAACAAGAAGTGAGACAAGGTAATAACAAGCTATAAACAGAGCAGTGAAACCTGTCTAGGCTACAGGCAGAAGAATAGAAAGGAGTGGATTACACCCAGCACATGGAATGCCATAGAAACCAGACAATGCTTACTGGGTAATATGGCGTACAACAAAAGACATGCCAAGAGGCATTAGATCGACAAGGGTACAGCTTGCTCAGGAAGGTCAGGCAGGGAAAAAAGGGAGGAGGTGTTGCCTTATACATTAAAAATGTATACACTTGGCCTGAGGTTGAGCTAGTAATAAGAGACAGGCTTGTTGAAAGTCTCTGAGTAAGGATAAAAGGGGTAAAAAAACAAGGGTGATGTCATGGTAGGGGTCTACTACAGACCACCAAACCAGGAAGAAGAGGTGGATGAGGCTTTTTTTAAACAACTAACAAAATCATCCAAAGCACAGGACTTGGTGGTGATGGGGGACTTCAACTACCCAGACATGTGTTGGGAAAATAACACAGCAGGGCACAGATTATCCAATATGTTCTTGGAATGTATTGGAGACAATTTTTTATTTCAGAAGGTGGAGACAGCTACTAGGGGGGAGGCTGTTCTAGATTTGATTTTGACAAATAGGGAGGAACTGGTTGAGAATTTGAAAGTGGAAGGCAGCTTGGGTGAAAGTGATCATGAAATGGTAGAGTTCATGATTCTAAGGATTGGTAGGAGGGAGACCAGCACAATAAAGACAATGGATTTCAAGAAGGCGACTTTAGCAAACTCAGGGAGTTGGTAGGTAAAATCCCATGGGAAGCAAGTCTAAGGGGAAAAACAACTGAAGACAGTTGGCAGTTTTCCAAAGAGACACTATTAAGGGCACAAGAGGAAACTATCCCTCTGTGTATGAAAGATAGGAAGTATGGCAAGAGACCACCCTGGCTTAACCAGAAGATCTTCAATGATCTAAAACTCAAAAAAGGGTCCCACAAAAAGTGGAAACTCGGTCAAATTACAAAGGATGAATATAAACAAATAACACAAGTATGTAGGGACAAAATTAGAAAGGCCAAGGCACAAAACGAGATCAAACTAGCTAGGGACGTAAGGTAACAAGAAAACATTCTACAAATACATTAGAAGCAAGAGGAAGACCAAGGACAGAGTAGGCCCGTTACTCATGGAGGGGGGGAAAGACAATAGCAGAAAATGTGGAAATGGCAGAGGTGCTTGTGACGGAGTAGGGAGTGGGGAGTATTGACCTGGGAATGTTGCGTGGGAGTTTTACTGGTACTGTCTGCATTGGTGCTGGATGGTGGTAGAATATCAGGGGTGACTTCACTTGAGGGATGATATGTGAGCAGGTAACCTGAGCCCAGGAGGGGGTTGGGGCCAGGTGACACCTTTTGCCTAGGAAACTGGACAAAGGCTGGAGGAGGAGCCAGGGGGTGTGGCAGGGTGAGACAGCTGGAGGGGGTTTCAGTTTGGAGCTGGCTGGGGAAACGGAGGGAGACCCAGGTCTGGGGTCTAGGCTCCCTACCCCCTAAGATAGACCTGACTGAGGGGTCCTGTTATCTGTACCTACAAGCTCTGTTTTGGACTGTGTTCCTGTCGTCTAATAAACCCTCTGTTTTACTGGCTGTCTGAGAGTCATGGTGAATCACAGGAAGTGGGGGGTGCAGGGCCCGGACTCCCCCACACTCCGTGACAGTGCTTAATGACTTCTTTGTTTCAGTTTTCACCAAGAAGGTTGGTGGCAATTGGATGTCTAACATAGTGAATGCCCGAGAAAATTTGGTAGGATCAGAGTCTAAAATAGGGAAAGAACAGGTCAAAAATTACTTAGACAACTTAGATGTCTTCAAATCCCCAGGGCCTGATTAAATGCATCATAGAATACTCAAGGAGCTGACTGAGGAGATATCCGAGCCATTAGCAATTATCTTTGAAAAGTCATGGAAGATGAGAGATATTCCAGAAAACCAGAAAAGGGCAAATATAGTGGAAAAAAGGGAATTAAGGACAACCTGGGAAATTACAGACCAGTTAGCTTACCTACTGTACCCAGAAAGATAATGGAGCAAATAATTAAGACATCAATTTGCAAACACCTAGAAGATAATGAGGTGATAAGTAATAGTCCAGCATGGATTTGTCAAGAACAAATCGTGTCAAACCAACCTGATAGCTTTCTTTGACAGGGTAACAAGCCTTGTAGATGCGGAGGAGCTGTAGATTTGGTATATCTTGACTTTAGTAAGGCTTTTGATACTGTCTCGCATGACCTTCTCATAAACAAACTAGGGAAATACAACCTAGTTGGAGCTACTGTAAGATGGGTGCATAACTGGTTGGAAAATCGTTCCCAGAGAGTAGTTATCAGTGGTTCACCGTCATGCTGGAAGGGCATAATGGGTGGGGTTCCGCAGAGATTGGTTCTGGTCCGGTTCTGTTCAATATCTTCATTAATGATTTTGACAATGGCATAGAGAGTACATTTATAAAGTTTGTGGACGATACCAAGCTGGGAGGGGTTGCAAGTGCTTTGGAGGATAGGATTAAAATTCAAACTGATTTGGACAAACTGGAGAAATGGTCTCAGATAAGTAGGATGAAATTCAATAAGGACAAATGCAAAGTACTCCACTTAGGAAGGAACAATCAGTTGCACACTTACAAAATGGGAAATGACTGCCTAGGAAGCAGTACTACGGAAAGGGATCTGGGGGTCATAGTGGATCACAAGCTAAATATGAGTCAACAGTATAACACTGTTGCAAAAAAAGCGAACATCATTCTGGGATGTATTAGCAGGAGTATTGTAAGCAAGAGACGAGAAGTAGTTCTTCCGCTCTACTCCGCGCTGATTAGGCCTCAACTGGAGTATTGTGTTCAGTTCTAGGCACCACATTTCAGGAAAGATGTGGACAAATTGGAGAAAGTCCTGAGAAGAGCAACAAAAATGATTAAAGGTCTACAAAAGATGACCTATGAGGGAAGATTGAAAAAATTTGGTTTGTTTAGTCTGGAGAAGAGAAGACTGAGAGGGGACATGATAACAGTTTTCAAGTACATAAAAGGTTGTTACAAGGGGGAGGGAGAAAAATTGTTCTTGTTAACCTCTGAGGGTAGGACAAGAAGCAATAGGCTTAAATTGCAGCAAGGGAGATTTAGGTTGGACATTAGGAAAAACTTCCTAACTGTCAGAGTGGTTAAGCACTGGAATAAATTGCCTAGGGAGGTTGTGGAATCTCCATCATTGGGGATTTTTAAGAGCAGGTTGGACAAACACCTGTCAGGGATGGTCTAGTCCTGCCTTGAGTGCAGGGGACTGAATTAGATGACCTCTCAAGGTCCCTTCCAGTTCTATGATTCTATGACACCCTTCTTATCCCTTGAAGACCTGGACTTTGCAGGTGATCTCACTCTCCTATCACATACCCAACACCATATACAAGAAAAAACAACTCGACTTAAGCTATTCAGCCAGCAAATTGGACTGAAAATCAATTGCAATAAGACAGAAATTATGACCTTTAATATAGCCTCACCATCACCAGTACAGATAGAGGACCATGTTTCACCAATGCAGAAACATTCATATACTCAGGACTAGCTCCAGGCACCAGCACAGCAAGCAGGTGCTTGGGGCGGCCAACGGAAAGGGGCGTCCCATCCGGCTCTTTGGCGGCAATTCAGTGGCGGGTCCCTCACTCCCTCTCGGAGGGAAGGACCTGCCGCCGAAGTGCCGCCGAGAAGCGGCGGGGGTAGAGCTGCCGCCAATTGCAGCTTTTTTTTTTTTTTCCCCCCGCAGCTTGGGGCAGCAAAAGCGCTGGAGCCGGCCCGGCATATACTTGGGCAGCACTATCAGCCAGGATGGTAGAACAAGCCAGGACATCCTGAACAGAATCAGTAAAGCCAGGAACACCTTCAGGAGCTTAAATACAATCTGGAAATCATCAAAATACAACACCAAAACCAAACTCAGGATTTATCAGAGCTGCGTACTTTCAACACTACTTTATAGTGCAGAATGCTGGGGAATGACAAAGTATGACATGTCCAAACTGTCTTCATTCCATACAACCTTCCTCAGAAAAATCCTCCATATCTTTTGGCCCAGAACAACCTCAGACCAAGACCTATTCACACAGTGCAGCCAATAAGATATGAGCACCATCATTACCAGGAGGTGTTGAAGATGGATTGGCCATGTGCTTCAGATGGAAACTGATTCTATCACCAGAATAGCAATAAGATGGACACCTGAAAGCAAGCGAAAACGAGACTGCCCAAAAATAGCATGGCAAAGACCTCTGGAAGCTGAGAGGGGACAGCTGGGGAACCATTGAAAGACTTGCAAGAAACAGACAAGAGTGGAGGAGCTTTGTTGCTGCCTTAAATGCCAGAGGTGTAATGGCTACTGTGACATTCTATATCTTGGGGGAGTGCCCTGTAACCCCAATATTCCTCATTTATATATAATTATGATCTTGCATATAAAGCAGGCCATGTGAGGTATCAGGGGAAATGTTATGATCTGCTGCAAGTCACACCATCCTAACCACTATGGATGTAGAAGCTCTCTACATCAACATTCCACACAAAGATGGACTACAAGCCATCAGGAATAGTATCCCCGATAATGTCACGGCAAACCTGGTGGATGAACTTCGTGACTTTGTTCTCACCCACAACTATTTCAGATTTGGGGACAATTTATACCTTCAAGTCAGCAGGACTGCTATGGGTACCTGCATGGCTCCACGGTATGCCAACATTTTTATGGCTGACTTAGAACAACGCTTCCTGAGCTCTCGTCCCCTAACGCCCCTACTCTACTTGCGCTACATTGATGACATCTTCATCATCTGGACCCATGGGAAGCAGGCCCTTGAGGAATTCCACCAGGATTTCAACAATTTCCACCCCACCATCAACGTCAGCCTGGACCAGTCCACACAAGAGATCCACTTCCTGGACACTACAGTGCTAATAAACACCACCCTGTACCCGAAACCTACTGACCACTAGACTTACCTACATGCCTCCAGCTTCCATCCAGACCACATCACACAATCCATTGTCTACAGCCAAGCTCTAAGATACAGCCACATTTGTTCCAATCCTCAGACAAAGTCAAACACCTACAGGATCTCTATCAATCATTCTTAAAACTACAATACCTACCTGGTGAAGTGAAGAAACAGATTGACAGAGCCAGACGAGTACCCAGAAATCACCTACTACAAGACAGGCCCAACAAAGAAAGTAACAAAATGCCACTAGCCGTCACCTACAGCCCCCAACTAAAACCTCTCCAGCGCATCATCAAGGATCTACAACCTATCCTGAAGGACAATCCCTCACTCTCACAGACCTTGTGAGACAGGCCAATCCTTGCTTACAGAAACCCCCCAACCTGAAGCAAATATTCACCAACAACTACACACCACACAACAAAAACACTAACCCAGGAACCAAACCCTGCAACAAACCCTGGTGCCAACTCTGTCTGCATATCTATTCAAGGGACATCATCATAGGACCTAACCACATCAGCCACGCCATCAGGGGCTCGTTCACCTGCACATCTACCAATGTGATATATGCCATCATGTGCCAGCAATGCCCCTCCACCATGTACATTGGCCAAACCAAACAGTCTCTACACAAAAGAATAAATAGACACAAATCTGACATCAGGAATTATAACATTCAAAAACCAGTAGGAGAACACTTCAGTGTCCCTGGTCACTCAATAACAGACTTAAAAGTGGCAATTCTTCAACAAAAAAACTTCAAAAACAGACTCCAATGTGAAACTGCAGAACTGGAATTAATTTGCAAACTGGACACCATCAAATTAGGCCTGCATAAAGACTGGGAGTGGATGGGTCATTACAAAAACTAATTTCCCCTTACTAATTTCCCCCTACTGTTACTCACACCTTCTTGTCAACTGTTTGAAATGGACCACCCTCATTACCATTACAAAAGTGATTTTTCCTCCCTTAGTATTCTACTGTTAATTGAATTGTCTCGTTAGACTGACCCCCCACTTGGTAAGGAAACTCCCATCTTTTCATGTACTATGTATATATATACCTGCTACTGTATTTTCCACTCCCTGCATCTGATGAAGTGGGTTCGAGCCCACGAAAGCTTATGCTCAAATAAATTTGTTAGTCTCTAAGGTGCCACAAGGACTCCTCGTTGTTTTTGTTCTATCTAAATATGTATATCATTAATGCATATGAAGTTATGAGAATTGTGTTGTATAGTTGTCACTAAAATATGCTGTGGGTTTAGGAAGTGCCCAAATGCTAGCTCTCCAGAGACAATGCCAAGGAAAAGTAACCAACACCCGGGCCGGTGTCAAACAACCATCAACAGCCATTGTCCATCAAGGGAGCTACAATTCAATGACTCACCTGCATAAGGCCGCACCAGGGGAGCTGCTCAACCTTGCCTGGGGACTCAGCAATGCCCACCAGACATGCCCGGACTTGTGTTCTCCAAGCACATGGACTAAAGGTGTAAACCAGACCACAGGGGGCCAATGCTTCACCTTTCTCCTGCCCCCACCTATGCTGCAAGCAACAAAGACACTCAGAAGACTGAAGATTCCAACAGAGGAGACTGGCCCAGGTCTAAAGGACAAATAGTATATTAAGGACTGCAATATCCAGTGGGGTGAGAAAAACTGCTTCATCTAGATGTTGCCCAGTCTAATAGGGCTGAGAGTTTAGACTGCATGCTTATAATTTATTTTCTTTTAGTAACTATATGCAGGCCCGGCTTTAGACACTGCGGGGCCCAATTCGAAAGAGCTCCTGCCGAAGACAGCGGCAGGACTTCGGCGGCAACTCAATTGGCTGCCAGTGCCTTCGGCGGCACGTTGGCGGAGGGGGTCCTTAGGGACGTTGCGGGGCTCTCTTAGGGGCACGGGGCCCTCTTAGGGGTGTGGGGCCCGATTTGGGGGAATCGGGTGAATCGCCCTAAAGCCGACCCTGCTATATGCCTTAGGCCCGGTAGGCAATAGGCAGACCGCGGGCCAAATCTGGCCTGCCAGGCACTTTTGAACAGACCGCGAAATCTTTGACCTGGGCAAAAATAATTGATTACTTCTGCCTTCAGTGTTAGCTCAAACCTAAGCGATAAGACTCTTTTGAACTGTTCATAGTTCCCAGTCTCAGTTCTGTTCAGTTGGCTATAGGTGTCAATGGCTCTGGGACCCAGTAAAGGAGTGAGGCAACACATCCCCACTACTGCCCTACAGGTCTCCCCTCACACCCCACATCCCCACTACTGCCTCACAGGTCCCCCTCCCGCCTCACATCCCCACTACTGCCTCACAGGTCCCCCCTC
>NW_020664654.1:387610-416384 GCF_002925995.2 Terrapene triunguis | reverse complement strand
AGCGCTGAGCCTTCAGCACTCCTCTTCACACCGTGAGCTCTGTGCAGCGAGTCCAAGAGAGACAGACTCCGGGTAGAGTATGTCCACTCTGTAGGGATCAGTGCACCTCACCCAGCATTTGCTATGACACACACACAGCGTTGTCAAAACAGTCGCGTTTATTAGTCAGTGGCACACAGCACAGGAAGCCCTGACGTTAGCACAAGCCATCCTGGTCAGCCCAGAGCCCAGCCACGCTGGAGCGAGCCCCATTGTTCAAGCTTTGTGTGTCTCTCCATCTGACTTCATGTTCAGACTCCAGGTGAGAGCCCCAACTGCTTCCAGATGCCAAATCTTCTCCCCCGCAGCTCACACCTTCCTGTCCTTTGTTCTTGAGTCCAGGAATGTTACTCAGCTTCCCTGTTGGGAGGTGGGGAAATCCATCTCCCTCTGGGTCATTGGTTTCTAGTTGTCCATGTCCTGGTGATTGGGTTTTCCATTATCTTAACTCTTCCACTGATATGGGGGTCAAGGTCATAGGCGCCGACTCTGTGGATGCTCTGGGGCTGGAGCACCCATGGGGAAAAATTAGTGGGTGCTCTGCACCCACAGGCAGCTCAGCTCCCTCCCCCCCCCCCGCACCCTACTTCCTCCCCTGAGTCTGCCACGTCCTCACTCCTCTGCCTACCTCCCAGCGCTTCCTGCCTTGCAGCCACCAAATAGCTGTTTGGTGGCATGCTGAGAGAGGGGGGAGGAGCGGGAACATGGCACGCTATGGGGAGGAGGTGAGGAAGAGGTGGGGCCGAGGCGGGGATTTGGGGAAGGAGTTGGAATAGGGGCAGGGCGGGGGCGGAGTTGGGGCAGGGACTTTGGGGAAGGGATTGGAATGGGGGTGGGGCAGGGATGGAGTGGGGGTGGGGGTGGGGGCAGAGGAGAGGTCGAGCACCCACTGATGGGAGCAGAAGTCAGTGCCTATGGTCAAGGCCCAGACTGGCAGGTGACGTCCACACCTATGTCTCTTAGCCTGTCCTGGAAGCAAACAGTCCTTTTCCACCCCACTGGGTAACAATGCAGCATATAGGAGAAACTGAGGCACACATAGAATTCATAAAAATATTACCAAAAATTGCCACTGTCACATTCCTTCCCCATTCGAGCCTGCACTGAGCAGGATCACTTTATCAAGTGACCTAGGGAAGTTCAGGTACCCTGTTTCATGACAAGGCATCAGCTACCATTTTCACTCCTATTAACATGAATCACTTCCATGTCATAATCTTTGAGGGTCAAACTCCAGCTTAGAAGTTTGGCATTAAACTCATTTCATGCAGCCACGTCAGAGAGGAGTGGTCAGTATACACAGTAAAGCGCCACCTGAAAAGGTGGCTTCTTAAGAGCCCACACAATGGCCAGGCCTTCTTTCTCTATTGTAGCATAGTTCTTCTCCCTAGGGAGCAGGTACACGATGGGATGTCTCTCCTGCTTAGCATCGGCTTCTATCAGCACCACACTCAGCCCTGTGGCACAGGCATCTGTGAACACCAGGAAGGGCTTGTCAAAGTCTGGGTTTACCAAAAGCAGCTGTCAGCTTAGGGCTTCATTCAGTGCCCAGAGAGTCCTCTGGCATTGCTTGGTCCAGACCACCTTGTCTGGCTTACCCTTCTTGTACAGTTCAGGGATGGGAACAGCTAAGGAGCAAAAGTGGGGTTCAAACCTCTAGTAGTACCCCGCCATCCCAATAAAGGACTGGGCCTCTTTCTTGGTTTGGGGTTTGGGCCAGTCTCTGATCACCTCCACCTTGGCAGGCTCTGGCCATAGGTGGCCATTCCCTGTCAATGTACGCCAGGGCAAAGTCCTCCAGTCCCCTCAGTAACTGATCCACCAGGCACAGAAAGGTGGTGAAGGCAGATTTCAGCCTGGCATGTGGGGCCAATTGCACTTACCAGTAGCCTTTGGTAAGGTCCATGATGGTGAGGTAATAGCTCCCCCCCCCAATTTGTCTAGAATCTCATTAGGTCTAGGCATGAGGTAGGCATCGGACACAGTGACCGCATTGAGCTTCCGATAGTCCACACAGAATTGGCTCGACTCATCCTTCTTGAGCACCAGCACCGCGGGTGAGGCCCATGGGCTGTTGGATGGCTGGATCACCCCTAAAGCCTCTCTCTACAGGTCCTGGGCTGTTTTCCCAGTGACTCTGTATGGGGAACACCTGATGGGAGAGTTGGCTCCTGTCTCCAGCAAGGTTAGTGAGCCCAGGCCGGTTGGAGAACAGCTGCTGGTAAGAATGTAGCACCTCTCAGGTCTCTGCCTGCTGGGCAGGGGTTAGCTGGTCAGAGACAGGAAATGATTCCAGCAGAGGGCCAGCTCCTGTCTCAGGCATAAGATCCGCCAGGGGATCCTCCCCCTGCTCGTCCCATTGCCCATTCTCGGCCAGCACCAACTTCTCCCTGTCAAAGTACGGCTCCATCATGTTGACATGGTACACTCAGTGACTGAGAGCCCGGCTGGACGGTTCCACCACGTCATTCACCTCATTAAGCTGTTTGACAACCTTAAAAGGCCCATACCAGGCAGCTTCGAGTTTATTCTTCTGCATTAGGATGAGAACCATCACCTTGTCTCCTGTGCTTTACAAGTGGCCATGTGCTAAGTGGTCATACCAGATCTTCTGTTTTCCTTGGGCCCTGGCTAGATTCTCTGTGGCAAAACCCATAAGATCAGTGAGATTTTCTCGAAAGGACAGCACATAGTCCACCACCGGTTCCCCTTTGAGGGAGGCCTTCCCCTCCCACTCGTCCCTCGTCATGTCCAGTGGTCCCCTCACTCTCTGCCCACACAGCAATTCAAAAAGGGAGACCCCTTTAGATTTCTGGGGCACTTCCCTATAAGCAAACAGCAAGCACTTATCCCAGTCCTGCAGATGCTGGTCCATAAAAGTCCTCAGCACTATCTTCAGGATCCTATTAAACATCTCCACCAGCCTGTTGGACTGAGGGTGATGTGCAGAGGCCCAGGTGTGCTGGACCCCTAGTTTCTCCCACAAGCACTGGAGCCCAGCTGACATGAAATTGGACCCCTGGTCTGTAAAGACCTCCCGGGTGAACTCCACTCTGCTGAAGATGGTCAGCAGCGCGTCTGCCTCAATGGAGGACAGAGCCACCGCCTCTGGGTAGCGGGTAGCACAGTCTACCACCATCAGAATGTATTTCTTCCCTGCCCAGGTTGCCTTGCTGAGGGGCCCCACTATGTCCATGGCCACCTTCTGAAAAAGTTCCCTTATGATGGGCAATGGTCTCAGCACTGCTTTATGCTTAGCCCCATCCTCTGGCAGGGGTCGCAGGACCTGCAGTACTATTTGACTGTGTCAAAGACTCCAGGCCAGTAAAAGTTCTGCAGTAGCCTTTGCCGGGTGTGCTGTGTCCCCTGATGTCCTGAGGATATCGTGGGCCAGGTACAATAGTTTGCAGTGGTACCTCTGGGGAATCACCAGCTGCCTCCTGATCCCTCCAAGGTTCAATTTTCCCAGTGACAGGAATCCTTTCTCCCACAGGAATCTGTCCCTGCCGTTCTCCTTAAGGGGTTTTACACTGCTGTCATCAGCCGTGGCCCTCAGCTTCTCCAAGGAGGGATCCCTCTGCAGTTCAGTCTGAAATTCAGCTCCTGGGGTAGTGAGTGACCTGCCCCTCTCTGCTGGTAGGGGCTGGAGTCACAGCAACCTTTGACTGTGCCTTGGTTTCTAGTCTAACCTCCTTGACAGTGATGACCCTAGATGACTCTTGTGGTCCCTTCTAATCCCATGGTTCTATGTTCCCCACTTCGGGACAAAATCTCGGGCTCAGCCCCATCCCAGGGAGCGTATTCCCCCAAGGTGGACGCTCATTAGCTCCATGCTTGGTAGTCCAAGACCCTGGGTCGGGGTGGTGCTCTCTGGCTCTGGAAAGAACCAGGGAGCTCTCTGCACCATCCAACCAGTCATCCAGATCATTTCCCATCAGCACCTCCACTGGTAGATGATCCTGGGCCCCAGCCTCTTTGTGCCCTTCCTTGGCACCCCCATTTCAGGGATATCTTCACTACAGCACCTCACTGTGTCTGAACACCCCTCCTCATCGCCAGCTATTCATTGGGAACAAACTTATCCAGGGCCACCACATCGGGCCATGCCAGAGTCACCTCAGCACCCATGTCCTGGTAGCCCTGGGCCCTCCTCCCATCCACCTCTCTAGGGATGATATGGTGATGGCTGCCTGCCCTGTGAGTTAGATACACTTGGGCATGTGTGTTGACAGCAGAAGCTTGAACATCGCACCCCATAGATGGGCTGACCTGGAGACCTCCTCCCCCTGAGCCACAAGTACACTGTCAGCCCCGCCAGCCTGAGTATCTGGCCTTCGTTCCAGCTGGGCTTGCCCCAAGTTAGCCCTTCGAGGGCTCCGTTTGGCTACTATTTCATTAACCCTTGGCAGTTTTGCCCACCTAGGCTCTGTTTTCCAACAAACATTACATTTCAGGGCCTGAGCTCACATGGAGAGGGCTACCACATCAGCCATCACCACAGTTTAGATTTACTCATGTCCCACTTCTGGAGCACCCTTTTGTGACCCCCTCTTTGGGTCCCAGACCTGCACCAATCCCTTTGAGTCTCTTTTCATACCCGGGCCTTCTGTCAACAAATTCATCTGCCAACCAGCCTGCCCTGCACGGATCCTTAGGCCTCCTGTCCACTACCCACATTTTCAGCTCGTGGGGACAGATCTCACAGAGTTGTTCCAACCCAACAAGTTTGTACAAATCATCCAGTATAGCAACACCTGCACCTTATCCCATTAGTGGAGAGATTCTCCCAGCAGGGTGGTGGCAACCATATATGTCACACCCTGAGTCTTTTAAACCCACAACCTTTTCCTGTGAGCCTCAGGTGTCAATTGAACTTAAGTATCAGGGAGTAGCCGTGTTAGTCTGTATCTACAAAAACAACAAGGAGTCTGGTGGCAACTTAAAGACTAACAGATTTATTTGGGCATAAGCTTTCGTGAGTAAAAACCTCACTTCTTCGGATGCATAGAGTGAAAGTTACAGATGCAGGCATTATATACTGACACATGGAGAGCAGGGAGTTACTTCGCAAGTGGAGAACCAGTGTTGACAGGGCCAATTCAATCAGGGTGGATGTAGTCCACTCCCAATAATAGATGAGGAGGTGTCAATTCCAGGAGAGGAAAAGCTGCTTCTGTAATGAGCCAGCCACTCCCAGTCCCTATTCAAGCCCAGATTAATGGTGTTGAATTTGCAAATGAATTTTAGTTCTGCTGTTTCTCTTTGAAGTCTGTTTCTGAAGTTTTTTTGTTCAATGATAGTGACTTTTAAATCTGTAATAGAATGACCAGGGAGATTGAAGTGTTCACTTACTGGCTTATGTATGTTACCGTTCCTGATGTCCGATTTGTGTCCATTTATTCTTTTGCGGAGGGACTGTCCGGTTTGGCCAATGTACATGGCAGAGGGGCATTGCTGGCACATGATGGCATATATAACATTAGTGGATGTGCAGGTGAATGAGCCCTTGATGGTGTGGCTGATGTGGTTGGGTCCTCTGATGCTGTTGCCAGAGTAGATATGGGGACAGAGTAGGCAACAAGGTTTGCTACAGGGATAGGTTCCTGGGTTGGTGTTTCTGTGGTGTGGTGTGTAGTTGCTGGTGAGTATTTGCTTCAGGTTGGGGGGTTGTCTGTAAGCAAGGACTGGCCTGCCTCCCAAGGTCTGTGAGAGTGAGGGATCATTTTCCAGGATAGGTTGTAGATCGTGGATAATGCGCTGGAGAGGTTTTAGCTGGGGGCTGTATGTGATGGCCAGTGGTGTTCTGTTATTGTCCTTGTTGGGCCTGTACTGTAGTAGGTGATTTCTGGGTACCCGTCTTGCTCTGTCAATCTGTTTCCTCACTTCCCCAGGTGGGTATTGTAGTTTTACGAATGCTTGATAAAGATCTTGTAGGTGTTTGTCTCTGTCTGAGGGGTTGGAGCAAATTCGGTTGTATCTTAGGGCTTGGCTGTAGACAATGGATCGTGTGATGTGTCTTGGATGGAAGCTGGAGGCATGTAGGTACGTATAGCGGTCAGTAGGTTTCCGGTATAGGGTGGTGTTTATGTGACCATCACTTATTTGCACTGTAGTGTCCAGGAAGTGGATCTCTTGTGTGGACTGGTCCAGGCTGAGGTTGATGGTGGGGTGGAAATTGTTGAAGTCCAGGTGGAATTCTTCAATTGAACTTAAGTGTCTCTCACCTGGAGTCTAATGAACGAGGTCAGATGGAAAGACACACACAGCTTGAACAAAGGGGTTCACTACAGCTTGTCTGGGTGCTGGGCTGACCAGGATGGTCTGTGCTTTAATCTTCGTTTCTCTGGACTTAGAAGGGCTTCCTGTGCTGTGTGCCACTGACTAATAAACCCAACTGCTGTGACAACACTGTCTGAGTGTCCGTGCGAGTGCTTGGTGAGGTGCATTCATCCCTGCAGAGTGGACAAGTCTCTAGCAGGAGTCTGTCTCAATGAGACGTGCTGAACAGAGCTCATGCTGTGAAATAGGAGCGCTGCAGCCCCAGAAGTCCAGTCTAAGGAGGTTGCGAGACTGCATGGCTAACCCCTGGAGGAAGAGTGAGACCCCTGGGGAGAGGGGTCTGGCACACTAAAGGGCATCAGTATTGAGGAACAGCGGGGTGCTAGGAGCACATGGGGCAACTGGGAACAACAGGGTTCTAGAAGTGAGGCACAGAGGGCTTCTGGGGATGGGAACATGGGGCACTGGGGTAACTGGGAACAAGGGGGGCTGGGTGCAGGGTCACAGGGTACTGGGGTAGCTGGAAACAGTGAGATGCTGGGGACAGGGACAGGGGCACTGGGATAACTGGGAACAGTGGGGGGCTGGGGGCAGGGACACAGGTTATCACACTAGCCTTGGACTTGGGAGACCTGGTTTCAGTTCCCTGCTTGGTCATAGGATTCCCATGTGATCTTGGGCAAGTCCCATGAACCAGGCCAGTCCTCCATTCCTATCTGTGCAGGGATGCTAGGGGCGGATTTGGATTGTTGGAGCACAAATGTCCCAGGCAGCTCAGTGGAGCTCTAGGGACATAACTGGGGCAACAGTAGGATCAGAGGGGGTTTGTGATGGGTTACCCCCCCAAACTCCGGGATGCCACCTGATGTACTGGGGTCCCACTGAGCCCGCCCGTACCACCAGCCTGGGCTCCCTCACCCTGCCCTGCAGTGCCAGGCCCTCAAGCCTCCTCCAGCACACTCACAGGTAGGGACCCACCCAGCTGCAGAAAGACAGACACTGAGATCAGCTCTGTGTGGGAAGACTCAGCTCGGGGATTGCCCAGCACGCAAGTGCACACCCCCTCTGGAGTGTAAACCCAGAATTGCATTGTCTTGTGCTGCACAGAGAACTGTACAGCGCAAACTCATGAAATTCGCTCCCTCCCTCAGTGTGGAGGAAGAGATGCACAGCTTCCCCCCAAAGTTATGAATCGCACAAACTGGGTTTTAGAAAACAAAACAAGTTTATTAACTAGAAATAATAGATTTTAAGTGATTATAAGAGATACCAAACAGATCAAAGTAGATTACTGAGCAAATAAAGCAAACACACAAACTAAGCTCAATACACTAAAGAAACTGGCTACAAGTAGTAATTTCTCACCCTAAATGTTGTTTTAAGCAGGTTGCAGAGGTTCTTGAAGACAAACTTCTTTTGCTTGCAGCTTAGAATTCCAGATATTCCTTTTACAGGCCAGACACCTTCTAGCCTGGGTCCAGTTCCTCCCCAGTTCAGTCTTAGGTGTTTTAGCAGTCATCTTGGGCAGGGATTCAGTGAAGAACCAACCCCTGATTAACTCACTCCCCAGCCTTAAATAAGTTTATATATGGTGGGATCCTTTCTTTCCCAGTTTGATCCCCACCCCCTACTAATGAAAAAATACCAGCAGTCCAAGATGGTGTCAAGTACCAAGTGACATGATCACATGACCTTGCAGTGTCAAAGCAGTATCCCAGGAAGCTTCTCAGGAAGGTGGGAGATTAGCATCTTCAAAGACCTATTGTTCTCCCTAATGGTTTATTGACTAACCAGCCAGACTGATTGCATTTTGTCTGGTGGGTGTTCCCCAGGTGCAAACACTTTTGATACATAGTCAATATTCCTAACTTCAGATACAGACATGATACATGCATACAAATAGGATAATCACATTCAGTAAATCATAACCTTTCCAATGATATCTCACATGACCAATCTTGCATGAAACACATCTCAGTTATGCCATATTCATATCATAACAATATCTCTATGAAGAATATGGGGCGTAGTGTCACAGGGTTAGTAGGGTTCCAAGGAGGCAGTGTCGAGGACATCAGTTGGAAGCATAGTTGGGGGTCACTGGGGCTCCAGGGGAGGCTGAGACATACGGACTGATCACAGTGAGCCAAGGATGTAACCCAGGCTTCCAGCCCCTCACCTTCCGCCTTACCCACTATCCTCTGCTCCCCCGCCACCAGAGGCAGGGATAGAACCCAGGTGTCCTGGCTCTCAGGCACCGCCACACATACACTTCGACCCACTTGATCTCTCTCCACATGACAGTGGCAGTCCTTAGGGTTGTCTCGAAGATTTGCCAGTGTTCCCCAGGAGCCGTGCGGTTTCATTCATGCGCACACACACCCATGCTCTCTCCCGACCCTCTTCATCCCTTCCCCTCTTTCTGGGGTGTCACTGCAACACTCATGCTGTCTTCACTCTCCTCCAAGGCACCGTGGTGGTGAGCATCCAGGCCACACACGCAGGGGGCTCCTCAGGGCGCATCACCTACAGCATTGTGAGTGGCAATGAGAAGAATGCTTTCCTCATCCAGCCCAGCTCAGGTATGTGGAGCAGGAGGGAACACAGGAGCGATACTACAGCCTTATGGGAAAGCATAAATGGAGTGATCTGCAGGGCTCCCCAATGCCCTGTCTTTGTGTAGGCCTGCCTGCTTACCTGTACATCTGCCTGGCTCACTCCAGCTGGAAACCCCTAGGCCAGGAGATGAGGCCTTCTGTACAGCAGCTGACTTCATCCCACACAGCATTAGTGCTAATTATTTATCAGATACAATCCCAACCTAGCTCATATGAAATAGATTCAAATGGGCTAACGGAAAGATCTTAAAAGTAATTGTAAACAGGGATTCCTCATCCAGAGGTGTTTCTAGTGGGTTCTGCAGGTATCTATTGTCAGCCCAATGCTATTCAATATCTTCATCATTCTTCCATTTCTGGAAGAAAATACAAAGTAACAGCTGAGAGAACAGGCAGGCGACACAAACATTGGTGGAGTGGTAAATAATGGTGGGGACAGGTCAGTGCTACGGAGCGACCTGGATCACTAGTAAGGTGAGCTCATTTGCACAGCATGTTATTTAATGCAGCCAATACCCGGTCATCCTTCTAGGCATAAAGGATGCAAAACAGTGATGGTAAGCATATCTATGTGAATCGTGGCAAGCTGGGGTGTACACCTATCCTGCACTAGCCTGCTGCGCACTAAGTGTCCATGTGAAGTCTGCTGCTGCGCATTCAACGTTTCCTTGTGCCCTTTGATTTACCCTGCTGTGAAATGGGAGTAGAGCAAAGTGCACTAGGGAACAGGTAGTGTGGAGCAGGCTAGTGTGGGGTAGATTTAGTGTTAGTTTAGACTAGCCCACTGAAAAGGACTTGGAGTCCTGGTGGAATCCAGCCGAACATGAGCTCCCAGAGTGGTGCTCTAGCTGAGAGGGCAAACACGACCCTGGGGGTCTGGATAAGCAGGGTAGTATCCAGTAGGAGCAAGGAGGTGATATTACCCCTATACAGGATCAGTGAGACCATCACTGGACACTTAAGAACCGCACTACCTCCAGGACTGCACTAGTACCATTGGTCCGGACAGCAGGACCCCACGGACACTGGGACACACAGAGACCTACACAACACCAGAGGATATATTCCTTCCTTACCCGCAGTCTCCCCTCCTCTCCAGCCCAGCCCTCCTGAGGGACATTACTAGAGTGCAGGAGGATACTACTTCAGTGTGCCAGGAGTCGTCTCCTCTCCAACCATCAGGCAGGAGTGCTCCTGTACCAATGGCCTCGCCATTACCAGAGGAGCAGGTTTTGGACTTGGATGAGTCAGATGTGCTGGCTGCTCTGGTATTTTCATGGAGAGACGCTCGCTATCCTCCAGATACGCCTTCTCTAGGGACTGCTAGCACCTGATCTCATGGAGTCCTCCACAAATGACTGACCCCTCTTTCTGGCCTTACTGGGGACTATGGGATTCTAAGGCAGATGCCCAGGTCCTCTCCTCTCCTTTTTGCCACCAACCAGATATGTCAGTGTCTGAAGGGGAAGATACTCTCCTGGATCCACAGGTACCGACAGTTCCAATCGAAGTCTCATCCTCATCCACGGACAAAGCAGCCACTCCTTCCTCTCCATCTCTGCTGGACGACCATCGGCCGTACCAGGAGTTACTGCAAAGAGTTGCCAATGACTCCAGATACTACTGGAGGAAGCCCAGGACCCACAACACTGGTTCCTAGATATCTTGCAACTTCAAGAACCAAATACAGTGGCCCTTCCAGTTAATGAGGCCACTAGAACTGGCTAATGGGGCTGGCACACACCAGCATCCTACGCCCCACACCTAAGACAGCCAAGACCTGCCATTTTGTCCCCACCAAGGGAGACAAATGTTTGTTCTCCAATCCCATCCCCAACTCACTGGTGGTACCGGCAGCTACAGAAAGGGCTAGGTCGCAATATCTAAGGACGACCCCAACAAACAAGAGCTCAAAGAGGCTGGGACTCTTGAGGAAGGTCTCTTGCTCCGTGAGACTACAATTTTGCCTTGCTAACTGTTAGGGAAATACGACTTTAACAACTATTCCAGGCTGGTGAACTTTAAGGACTAATTTCCCCAAAGGACGGAGCGCAATTTCAGTCCTTCGTAGAGGAGGGCAAGTGAGTGGTGAAAACAGTCCTTCAGGGTGCATTGGATGCAGCAAATACAGCCTCCAGAAATCTGGTCACTGGTATAGTCTTGAGAAGGGATTCTTGGTTACAATTGTCAGGATTTCCCAGGGAGGTCCAGAGCGCCATTCAGGATGTTCCCTCTGATGAATAAAATCTCTTTAATGAGAAGTCAGATGAGTCCCTACGCTCATGAAAGTACTTGAAATCGACCCTGTGCTCCCTGGGATCTACACATCAGTCCCCAGAAGGAAACACCAGAGACAAACCTATAAATCAAGGCCATCTCCTCCTCATGTGTTCTACTACCGGCGTGCAGCTAAGCCTCCATGGAAATGCCAGAGGGTTCAGAGACCTCACTTCTCAGCCCCTTTACCAACACACCCTCTACACATTCCCAGTCACCTGCTACGGGCCACTGGTCAAGACTCACCTACCACCCCTGATGGCACAACCTCTTCCCCCATTATTTTGGGGACCTTCTCATGCTCTTCATCCACAACTGGCAGCTGATCACCACAGACAGTTGAGTCTTGGAGATTATCCAACAGGAATAATCCATAGAGTTCCTCTCCTCCTCCTCCCTCACAAACCCTTTCCTAGTCGTCCTCCTTCAAGGATTGCTCTCACAAGGTGCTTCTTCAACAGGATGCAAAATCCCTCCTACACTAAGAGACAATAGCAGGTGCCCCACCTCAGCATCAAGGGGAAGAGTTCTACTCTCCATATTTCCTAGTCCCCAAAAAAGAAGGAAGGTGGAGACCTGTTCTGGACCTTCGGCAACTCGTCATCTTTGAAATTCGAAATTCAGGAGGATTATATTGGCGTGAGTAATCCCCTCACCTTCAGGAGGAGATGTGGTGCACGGCTCTCGACTTCCTTATAGACATTCACCCCTCCCACAGGAGGTTCCTTCAGTTTATGGTGGGCCAGGAACATTTCCAATTCTGAGTCTTTCCCTTTGGGCTAGTGACAGTGTTCACAGAAGTTTTCGCTGGGGTGGCAGCCCAGATGAGACATCAGGGCTACACAGATTTCCTATACGTGAACTACTGGCTCCTGATAGGCTCCTCCTGCCAGGAGATCAGGTCAGCAACAGAGTTTCTCCAGAGTTCACCAAACTCCTAACAACGTCAGCCCACCACCCCATTCAAGATCCCCCCTTCTCTGACCTCCTAACTCAGGAGGGGGGCAGAATCAGACACCCCAACCCAGGCTCACTCCACCTCATGGACAGGTGTTTGGATGGGATTGGAAATAGAAAATTCCTGCTTGGCTCCTGGTCAAGCTATCCTTAGCCAAAGTAGGAAAGATTCGACTAGGACCTGCTACCTGGCCAAATGGAAGTGCTTCTCTGCACGGGGCACAAACAATCAACATTCTCCAGTCACTGCAAATATTCTGATCGTCTTTGATTATCTCCTGTCCCTAAGGCTCTCAGTTCTCTTAGTTCATTGTGCATCCACCTCACAGTGATTAATGCCTCCCTCCCTCCGGCAGACGGATAGTCTGTCTCCACCCACCCAGTTACAATTCGGTTTATGAAGGGCCTGATCAGGATCTTCCACCAGCCTACATCTCAAAGGGACCTTAATCTCATCCTGTCGACATTCATTAAACCACCCTTTCAATCCTTGGTCTGCATGGGCCCAACCTGTCCATAAAAATTGTATTTTTAGTGGCTCTCACTTCAGGAGGAGGGCTAGCTCAGGGGTTTGAGCGTTGGCCTGCTAAACCCAGCGTTGTGAGTTCAATCCTTGAGGGGGTCATTTAAGTGTCTGGGGCAAAAATCTGTCTGGGGATTGGTCCTGCTTTGAGCAGGGGGTTGGACTAGATGACCTCCTGAGGTCCCTTCCAACCCTGATATTCTATGATTCAGCCAGGAGTGGCAGCAAGGTAGGAGCCATCATGGCAGACCCTCTGTATACAGTTTTTCACAAAGAGAAGGTTTCCCTTCACCTGCATCCTAAATTTCTCCCCATAGTTGTTTCTGAATTCCACATCAACCAGAGTATCCACTTACCCGTCCTTTTTCTGAAACCCCATGTATCACGGAGTCCCCGGGCGATGCTCTGGAACTGCTCCCCACAAAGCCAGTCAGGACTTTAGGGAGCCTCCTCTCCCTTGGAGCAGACTGTCTTCAGGGCAAGAAGCTCACACGGCTTCACCTCCTGGGTCTGACCTTGGAGCATTCAGCATATGCCCCTCCGTGCACTTCCCCCAGGAGTCAGCCCAGGCGGGGTCCTGGGGAAGCCAGAGGGTCCTGCACGCACCCCCACTTCGCAGTCAGACGTGACTCTCAGCCAGCCAGTAAAACAGAGGTTTATTAGATGACAGGAACACGGTCTAAAACAGAGCTTGTAGGTCCAGAGAACCGGATCCCTCAGCCGGGTCCATTCTGGGGTCCCGCAAGCCAGACACCCCCGTCTGCCCTCACTCCCCATCCCCAGCCAGTTCCAAACTGAAACCCCCTCCAGCCCCTCCTCTCTGCTGAGTTCCTTTCCCGGTCCAGGAGGTCACCTGACCTCTTTGTTCTCCCACACCTTTAGCATCCCCTTGCAGGGGGGAAGGGCCTGGCCATTAGTTGCTAGGCGACAGAGGGTCAGCCAGAAACTGAGGCACCCACACAGTATTCAGAGGAAACATTAAGAACAGTCCCACTTCGTCACATCTCTCCCCCTTTCGAGACCGAACTGAGCGAGGTCACTTTAGCCGGTGACCTGGGGAAGTTCGAACCCACCAACGTTCCCATGGATGCCCCATCATCTTTCCCATTCCTTGGTGTGAGTTACACCAGGAAATTCCAGTTTCAGGCCCTCCTGTGGGTCTATTGTTCTTGATGGCGCTTGCAGGCTGCATGTGGGAAGGTTTATGCGGCCCGTGCCCTTTTGCCACCCCAATACCCCTGGGGTTTAAACTGGGTTTGGTTCTTTTCCCAGCGCTCCAGTTTGGAGGGCTGCAATTCGGGCTCTCTTGGTTAAGAGCCCCCATCTGGACCTTGGCCACCCTCTGAACAGGTGTCTCTGTCCCCAGCAGCTTGGCCTCAGCCCCTTGCATTTGACACTGCCACGTCGGAGGAGAGTGGTCAGTATGCACAGTAAAGTGCCGCCCAAATAGATACAGCTGCAGCTTTCTAAGGGCCTGCACCATGGCCGGGCATTTCTTCTCTGAGGCCGCATAGTTCTGCTCCCGGGGCAGCAGTTTCTTGCTCAGGTACCCGATGAGGTGTCTCCCCCACTTAGCATCGGCTTGCATTAGCACCGTGCCCAGCCCTGCGTCTGAGGCATTGGTGACCAGAGCAAAAGGCTTGGCAAAGTCTGGGTTTACCAGATTTACTGGGCCCTGGATTAGAGCCTCCTTCAGTATACAGAGAGCCCTCTAGCACTACTTAGTCCAGACCACCTTGTCTGGCTTCTCCATTTTACATAGCTCAGGGATGGGGCCAGCTAGAGGGCTAACCTGGGGTACAAACCTCCGGTAGCATCCCACCATCCTGATAAAGGCCTGGACTTGTTTCTTGGTCTGGGGAATGGGCCAATCTCTGATCATCTCCACCTTGCACTTCTCAGCTTTTACCGTCAGTCCTGCCTCCTTGAGGCAGTCCAGCACCCTCTTCACCTGGGACACACGTTCCTCCCAGGTCTGGCTAAAGACACACATGTCATCGATGTACGGCAGGGCCAAGTTCTCCAGCCCCCTCAGCTTGTCTAGAATCTTCCCAGGCCTAGTCATGGGGTAGGCATCGGACACTGTGATGGCTTTAAGCTTCCGATAGTCCCCACAAAACCCGATCGTTATCAGGGCCTTTACTTACTACACCTGTCTTCCTTGGGGACCAGCCCCACGGGTGAGGCCCATGTGAACGGCTGGATCACATCTAAAGCCAGTATGTCCTTGACCTCTCTCTCCAGGTTTTGGGCTGCTTTCCCAGTGACTCTGAACAGGGAACACCTGATGGGGAGATTGGCTCCCACCTCAGGGAAGAGATCCACCAGGGGGTCTTCCCCCTTCTCCTCCCAATCCTCCCCTTCCAGGTCCAGGGGTCCCGTCACTTTCTTCCCATACAGCAGCTCGAAAAGGAAGAACCTGTGGATTCCTGGGGCACCACCAGCTGCCTCCTGATTTCCCACAGTTTTACTTCCCCTTGGGGAGCCCATTCCTGGTACAGGAATCCCTTCTCCCACCGGACTCTGTCCCTGCAGCCTTCTCCAAGGGGGTTTGCAGCGCTGTGGCCAGCAAGTTCCCTTAGCTTCTCCAAGGAGGGATCCTTCTGCAGCTCGGTCTGGAATTCAGCTGCTGGGGAAGGGAGTGGGACCTGCTCCCTCTCGCTGGCTGGGCCTGGGGTCACAGCCCCTCTGAGCCCTGTCCCTGGTAGCTTCCTCCCAGCTGTGTAATCACTTCCCAGCAGCACGTCTGGACCAGGCAAACCTGGTTGGCAGTGGACCTGCCCTGCCTGTGTGCCCCCCACTCAGCTGGGGTCTCAGCTCCCATCATGCTCAGCGCTGCCCTTGCTGTCCCAGTGGGGGCAGGCAGCGAGCTCTCTGCTCTGGTCACAGCATCAGAGCCAGCGTGAGCCCCCTCTCCGGTGTGCAGGGGGGCGGGGAGCATCTCTCCGACACACTCAGCCCCAGGGGTCTGGTTACAGGTAGGCAGGTATTCTGAGCCCAGCAGCCCCTCCCTCCTGACAGCTAGGTCATTTGCATTTTCACTGACCATTTCCATCTTAGCCAATTGGTTCCCTGGATTCAAATTCAAATCCTCGGCCGTTACAGGAGCAGGGCCTAGATCCTGTCCCAAAGAGAGACAGTCACCCCCCAACAGGACCTCACAGCCGATATCCTGGAGAACCCCAACAACCAGCCAGCCCGACCCCTCCTGTGTCTGCACAGGGATCCGGGCCATAGGCAGGGCGAGGGCCTTTATCCTGGGGACCCTCACCCAGGTCACACAGCCCCTCAGCATCTGCGGCTGCACCACCCGGGGCCTGACATCAGTTCTCTCTGTCCCAGGGTCTCGCCACCCCAGGCATGTCTCCCCATTGATCACCCCCTTCCGCTCCCACTGGGGGTCCGAGGGGCCTGAGCCCAGGAGACTCCACGCAGACATATAGGCCAGGGCCAGGAGTGGGAGCCTGTCCACCACCCCACCCATCTGGCTGACAGTGTCTATGGCCTTGGGGCCCAGCAAGGGAGCTAGATACCGGGGCCTTTCCGCAGGGTCCCCCAATTCAAATCGCCAGCCTGCTCGAAGGCCGTGTGGTGGGCATCCACATCCCCCCCTCCTTAACCAGGGGCAGCAATTTAGTGTCGAGGTTCCCTGCGGAACTGGCAGCCCGGGGTCTATCCCCACTCACCCTGGGGAAGCCCCCTATGCCTCTCCGCTCCACCATCGCCAGTCCATGCTGCTGTTGCTTTTCCTCCGGCTCTTGCTCTCTCTCACGGTCCTCTCGCTCTCTCGGACTCAGCTCCAGTCCCATCTGTGTCCGACCCCCCGATGGGGAACCCGATCGTTAAGACCCCCATCTGGTTGGGGACCAGACTCTTGGGGATGCCTGGCTACTGCTCCTGCTGCTTCCAGATCCTCTTGTAGCCCCATCTGGGTCAGGAATCTGCTCCTTAGAGCGGTCCTTGTCCTCCAGGTGCATGATTAACTGGGCCATGGTGAACTTCCCAATGTGTAACCCTCTCTTTTTGCACAGGATTACAATGTCCTTCTTAAGGAGATGGTGATAGGCCAACACTCCGCTGTTCCCAAGTTGATTTGGACTCAGAGGCCGTGTACTCTCAGCTCCCCCAGTTTCCAGGAAGAACCCCTAGTGTGCCAGCCCTTCTCGTGGTCACCACCTCTTTACCAGGGTTGAGCTGCAGACTCCTCCACCCCTGGGACCGCTCGCTGCAATCCCCAGGGGAACCCTGTTACAGCAAAAGTCCTTCTCTCTCCCAGGGTCGAGCGGCAGGCTTCTCCACCCCTGAGACTGCTCACTGCATCCTCGGGGGACCCTGTTACTCCAACAGTCCTTCTCGCTGGTCACACACTCCCAGAGGTTAATCACCCCCTGAAACCGTCCCTCTCTGAGCCTTCAGCACGCCTGGTCCTTGTTATCCCCCCTTTGTTTTACTGCTCCCCAGTCACTTACTGCAAGAAGCGCCCTTCACAGGGTGCAGTACATCCCACGGCTGCCACCAGTTGTCACGGAGTCCCCGGGCAATGCTCTGGAACTGCTCCCCACAAAGCCAGTCAGGACTTTGGGGAGCCTCCTCTCCCTCGAAGCAGACTGTCTTCAGGGCAAGGACTGTCTTCACACGGCTTCACCTCCTGGGTCTGACCTTGGAGCATTCAGCATATGCCCCTCCGTGCACTTCCCACAGCGAGTCCGCCCAGGCGGGGTCCTGGGGAAGCCAGAGGGTTCTGCACCCCCACTTCGCAGTCAGTCGTGACTCTTAGCCAGCCAGTAAAACAGAGGTTTATTAGATGACAGGAACACGGTCTAAAACAGAGCTTGTAGGTCCAGAGAACCGGATCCCTCAGCCGGGTCCATTCTGGGGTCCTGCGAGCCAGACACCCCCGTCTGCCCTCACTCCCCATCCCCAGCCAGCTCCAAACTGAAACCCCCTCCAGCCCCTCCTTCTCTGCTGAGTTCCTTTCCTGGTCCAGGAGGTCACCTGACCTCTTTGTTCTCCCACACCTTTAGCATCTCCTTGCAGGCGGGAAGGGCCTGGCCATTAGTTGCTAGGCGACAGAGGGTCGGCCAGAAACTCAGGCACCCACACAGTATTCAGAGGAAACATTAAGAACAGTCTCACTTCGTCACACCATGCTTCTACTGAAGAGAAGAGACTCCACTCCCTCAATGTCCGGCATGCCCTGGCATTCTACCTGCAAAGAACCAAACCCATCAGAAAGTCGCCAGGAGTTTTCATTGCCATAGCAGAAAGATCGTGTGGTCATGCTATATCCTTTCAAAGGATTTCTAAGTGGGTTTTTGGATGCCTCCTAGAGTGCTACAGGTTAGCACACATTCTTCCTTTAGAGGTGTCACAGCTCACTCCATGAGAGCACAGGCTGCTTCTATAGCACCTCTGAAGGAGGTCCCAATGCAAGATATTTGCATGGAGGCCACCTGAAGCTCCATCCACTTATTTGCTACACTACGCATTAGTTCACAGCTCTGCAGAGGATACAGCAGTGGCATCTGCAGTACTCCAAGCATCTTCGTCTCTGGCTTTCTCACACCCACCTCCAGTCTGAGCACTGCTTGTCAATCACCCACATGTGGAATACACGTAGGGACCAGCCCTCGAAGAAGTGGAGGTTACTTACTGTAACTGGCAGCTCTTTGAGATATGTGGCCCCTATCTGTATTCCACTCTCCGCCCTCCATGCGCTCTGCTTTGGACCCTGTTGAATTCAAAGAAGAGGAACTGGAGAGGTGTCGGCCTGCACTGTCTCTTATACCCTCAGTCGGGAGCCTGAGGAGACCTACTGCAGACGTGTAGGTCAATGGACACTGCTTGTAAGAATTTCCAGACTCGGGCATGTGGCGCGCATACATACCCACATGTGGAACACAGAGAAGGACTGTACATCTCATGCATCCGACGAAGTGGGCATTCACCCACGAAAGCTTATGCTCCAATACATCTGTTAGTCTTAAAGGTGCCACAGGACTCTCTGTTGCTTTGTACATCTCAAAGAGCTTCCAGTTACAGTAAAGAACTTCCATGTCTTACATGGTGAAGGACAGGCAGAGCTGTGTGTCTCTGCATACTGCTGACCCTTGAGTCCACGTCGTCTGACCAGTTCACCTAGTGGCTGCATGTAGATGTTGAAAAGGACCGGAGAGAGAACTGATCCTTGTGGGACTCCACAGGTGAGGGGTCTGGTGGTGGAGGTGCAGTTTCCCATCAGTACTCATTGGGTGCATCCCTCCAGGGAGGATTCAAACCATTTTAGTGCATTCCTCTGGGCTCCTGCCACCTCTCAGGTGAAACAGCAGTAACTCATGGTTGACAGTGTCAAATGTTGCAGAGATTCCCAAGAGGATGAGAGTGCATGTCTGCCCTCTAACCATTGACAGCAGGAGATCATCCATCAGTGCCACTAGAGCATTTTTCAGTTCCATATGCCTGACTCCAGATTGTGCTGGATCTAATACATCAGCTTCAGTTAGATGAGCTTCTAGTTGTCCTTTGTCCAACTTCTCTCTATGAGCTTGCTAAGAAATGGGAGATTTGACAGTGAGTGATAGTTGGTTATAACTGACGTATCCAGGTTATGTCAGTGTTGGTCACGCTGTTGCATGTTCAATGGAGGAAGGAAAAAGTCCTCTGAATGAGTCATTGGCCATTACAGTCATGAGTGGCATCAGTTGTTCGTTACTCTCTTTCACCAGCCACAAAGGGCAAGGGTCTGGTGCACAAGTTCTGAGTCAAGATTCCTTTGGAGTGTCCAGAACTTCTTGAGGAGTAAATATACTGGACTCCAGGATTTCAGGCAGGCTGTTGCATGGTGAGTGCAGGCAGGGTGGATCCAGGCTGTCTGAGAAGCCTTCTTGACTATGCATGATCTCTCAGTGCAGTAGAATATAGTCCTTTGCAGCACTTGGTGCTGGGTTCAGATGCAAGTTGTAGGCACTCAGAATTGCTGAAGCAGTTTACCAACCTGGATAGCTCCTGGGGGTGGGATTTGTCAGCTTTAATGGTGCTCATAGGAAGGGTCTCTTGGCCATAGGCTTGGAGACACTTGTTATGTTTCATCCTGTCTGCATCAGTCTTTGTTTTCTGCTTTGGCACTTAAATTTCTGCCCTACTCTCTTCATCTGGCTCAGGTTGTCAGCAAACCAAGGAAAGCTGTGTGGGCGATGGGGAGGAAGAGGCTCTTTGGGGTCAATGTGTTGCTGGTTGAGGCTAGTGTGGAATGGTAACAATTCACCAGGTCCTCATCCTGTGGGTGGAGTGCTGCTGTCCTTTAGTTGTCTTTGAAATTTAGTGGAGTCCCTGAGTCTTTGCAACTGAATCAGGATCATAGGTCTGTCTTGTTGCCTGGCAAAGCAGTGACCACTACCTTAATGAGGTGACAGTCTGTGCAGGACATTGGCTGGGTTGTGATGTCTTTGATCTTGACATCTAGGCTGAAGATGGCAGCAATTCCTGGACTTGCCCCAAACTCCCTGTGTGACCTTGGGCCAGTTCTCTGGTCCCTGGACGTCCTGACTGTGTAGGGGGTTAGCAGCTTTGCCCTGCCGCACAGGAGTGTGAGGAGAAATGCAGTAACAATTGTGAAGCAACCTGTACTGCAGTGCTGGGGTCACAGATGTGCCACAGATAGCTGGATAGATATGTGGGTGCGTGGAGATGTTTGTGTATGGATGTGTACACATGCATGGGCCTGCGCACCATCTCAGTCAGCTTGGTGACCCTGGGACTCCATGCACGGGCTCACCCCCATCCTCTCCCAGGTGCCATCTCGGTGCAGGACTCCAGCAGCCTGGACTTCGAATCAAGCCCTCGGCTGCGCCTCGTGGTTCAAGCAGAGACTGCCACCTCCTTTGGCTTCATGGCCGTGAACCTCAACCTGCAGGATGTGAATGATAACTTGCCACGCTTCCAGCTGCAGAACTACGTGGCCTTTATCTGGGAGTCACAGAGCTACGACTCCCCCGTCATACAGGTACCACCGGGGGGGAGCCCCAGGATGGGGCGATGGGAGCCTCACACGTGAGCTCTGAACACCAGAGTGCAGGGGGTCTGTGGGTGGGAAGGGGAGGGCACTGGGCTGGATAGGCCCATTGGTCTGATGGGGGGGAGAAATCGAGGCTGGATGGGCCCATTAATCTGATCGAGGGGGGAACTGAGTCTAGAAGGGCCCATTGGTCTGATCCGGGTGGGGGTGTGGAATCAGGGTTGGATGGGCCCATTGGTCTGATCAGGGGGGAGGGTCAGGGTTGGATGGGCCCATTGGTCTGATCGGGGGGGGGAGGGTCAGGGCTGGATGAGCCCATTGTTCTGATCGGGGAGGGGAATCAGGGCTGGATGGGCCCATTGGTCTGACCAGGGGGGCGGAACAGGGCCAGATGGGCCCAGTGGACTGATGGGGGGGTGGGGAATGGGGGTGGCTGGGACCATTGGTGTGATCGCAAGGGGGGGTGAATTGAGGCTGGATGGGACTATTGGTCTGATCCGGGGCGGGGGTGGGGAATCAGGATTGCCTGGCCCCATTGGCCTGGCCTGGGGGGTATAAATTGGGCCTGGATGGGCCCATTGATCTGATCTGGGGGAAGGTCACGGTTGGATGGGCCCATTGGTCTGATTGGGGGGAGGGAATCGGGGCTGGATGGACCCATTGGTCTGACCAGGGGGCGGAACAGGGCCGGATGGGCCCATTGGGCTGATTGAGGGAGGGAAAATCAGGGTTGGATGGGCTCATTGCTCTGATCGGCGGGGGTGGGGGTGCAAACAGGGTTTGGATGGGCTCATTGGTCTGAGGTGGGGAGTGTAAATTGGGGCTGGATTGGCCCATTGGTCTGATCCAGGGGGTGTAAATTGGGGCTGGAACGGTCCATTGGTCTTAGCCGGAAACATGAAATTGGGGCCTGAGTGGCCCACGGGTCTGAGCTGGAAGCGTGAGATTGGGGCCGGAATGGCCCGTGGGTCTGAGCCGGAAGTGTGAGATCAGAACTGAAATGGCCCGTGGGTCTGAGCCAGAAGCGTGAGATCGGCGCCAGAGTGGCTTATTGCAACTTGAGACCATTGCTCCTTGTTCTGTCATCTGCTACCACTGAGAACAGCCGAGCTCCATCCTCTTTGGAACCCCCCTTCAGGTAGTTGAAGGCTGCTATCAAATCCCCCCTCATTCTTCTCTTCTGTAGACTAAATAACCCCAGTTCCCTCAGCCTCTCCTCGTAAGTCATGTGCCCCAGCCCCCCTAATCATTTTCATTGCATTTACTGGGCTATCCAGTTTATTGCACTGAGTGCGACATGTATGATTACCTGCCCTGTGGGCGGGTGGCGTATGTGTGCAAGCGGTGCAAGGAGCTCCTGGCCCTCAGAGACCGCATACTGGCCAGGGTGGCGGAACTGGAGGAGCTAAGGGAGGCAGAGAGGTATGTTGATGAGGCTTTCCAGGACACTGTAGAATTGTCCCACCTCCGGTCAGACAGCCCCTGCGCTGTTGAGGAGGATGAAAGGCCCAGGGAAGCAGAGCAGTCAACGGGAGCAGAGGGAAACCTTCCCATAGTTGGGACCCTCCTTCCAGACGGTGCTGGGGTTGCCTCTCGCACTGAGGTTACCTCTCCGGGGGAGGGAACTCCAGTCACTAGGAAAAGGCAGGTGTTAGTAATGGGAGATTCGATCATTAGAAACGTAGATAGCTGGGATTGTGATGACCAGGAGAACCGTATGGTGACTTGCCTGCCTGGTGCGAAGGTTGCGGATCTCTCGAGGCATCTAGACAGACTTATGTGTAGTGCTGGGAAGGAGCCGGTGGTTGTGATACATGTAGGTACCAATGACATAGGGAAGGGTAGGAGAGACGTCCTGGAGGCCAAATTTAGGCTGCTAGGGAAGAGACTGAAATCCAGGACCTCTATGATGGCATTCTCAGAAATGCTCCCAGTTCCATGCACAGGGCCAGGTAGGCAGGCAGAGCTTCAGAGTCTCAATGCGTGGATGAGATGATGGTGTAGAGAGGAGGGGTTTAGATTCATTAGGAACTGGGGAAACTTTTGGGATGGGGGGAGCCTATACAGGAGAGATGGGCTCCACCTAAACCAGAATGGAACCAGACTGCTGGCACTAAACATTAAAAAGGTTGTAGAGCAGTTTTTAAATTAGGAGATGGGGGAAAGCCGACTGCTGCAGAGGAGCATGTGGATTGGACAGAGACTTCTCTTAGAGGAGAGTCTATTGATAGAGATTCTCTAGGTTATAGTCAGGAACAGAGGATGGAAGAGGATAATGTAAGGGCCAGATCAGATGAGAAACGTTCACATAAAAAAGAATCTGACACATCAGAAAAGGGCAGACAAATAAACAGTGACAAGTTTTTAAAGTGCTTGTACATAAATGCTAGAAGTCTAAATAATAAGATGGGTGAATTAGAGTACCTTGTGATAAAGGAGGATATTGATATAATAGGCATCACAGAAACCTGGTGGACTGAGGACAATCAATGGGACACAATCATTCCGGGGTACAAAATATATCGGAAGGACAGAACAGGTCGTGCAGGTGGGGGAGTGGCACTATATGTGAAAGAAAATGTAGAATCAAATGAAGTAAAAATCTTAAGTGAATCCACATGTTCCATAGAATCTCTATGGATAGTAATTTCATGCTCTAATAAGAATATAACATTAGGTATCTATTATCGACCACCTGACCAGGACAGTGATAGTGATGATGACATGCTAAGGGAAATTAGAGAGGCTATCAAAATAAAGAACTCAATAATAGTGGGGGATTTCAATTATCCCCATATTGACTGGGAACATGTCACCTCAGGACGAAATGCAGAGACAAAATTTCTCGATACTTTAAATGACTGCTTCTTGGAGCAGCTGGTAAAGGAACCCACCAGGGGAGAGGCAACTCTTGATTTAGTCCTGAGTGGAGCGCAGGAGCTGGTCCAAGAGGTAATAATAACAGGACCTCTTGGAAATAGTGACCATAATATAATAACATTTAACATCCCTGTGGTGGGAAGAATATCTCAACAGCCCAACACTGTGGCATTTAATTTCAAAAAGGGGAACTATGCAAAAATGAGGAGGTTAGTTAAACAGAAATTAAAAGGTACAGTGACTAAAGTGAAATCCCTGCAAGCTGCATGGGCGCTTTTTAAAGACACCATAATAGAGGCCCAACTTAAATGTATACCCCAAATTAAGAAACACGGTAAAAAAAATTAAAAAGAGCCACAGTGGCTTAACAACCATGTAAAAGAAGCAGTGACAGATAAAAAGACTTCCTTTAAAAAGTGGAAGTCAAATCCTAGCGAGATAAATAGAAAGGAGCATAAACACTGCCAAATTAAGTGTAAAAATGTAATAAGAAAAGCCAAAGAGGAGTTTGAAGAATGGCTAGCCAAAAACTCAAAAGGTGATAACAAAATGTTTTTTAAGTACATCAGAAGCAGGAAGCCTGCTAAACAACCAGTGGGGCCCCTCGATGATAGAGATAGAAAAGGAGCGCTTAAAGACGATAAAGTCATTGCGGAGAAACTAAACGAATTCTTTGCTTCAGTCTTCACGGCTGAGGATGTTAGGGAGATTCCCAAACCTGAGCCGGCTTTTGTAGGTGACAAATCTGAGGAACTGTCACAGATTGAAGTATCACGAGAGGAGGTTTTGGAATTAATTGATAAACTTAACATTAACAAGTCACCGGGACCAGATGGCATTCACCCAAGGGTTCTGAAAGAACTCAAATGTTAAATTGCAGAACTATTAACTAGGGTTTGTAACCTGTCCTTTAAATCGGCTTCTGTACCCAACGACTGGAAGATAGCAAATGTAATGCCAATATTTAAAAAGGGCTCTAGAGGTGATCCTGGCAATTACAGACCGTTAAGTCTAACGTCAGTACTGGGCAAATTAGTCGAAACCATAGTAAAGAATAAAATTGTCAGACACATAGAAGAACATAAATTGTTGGGCAAAAGTCAACATGATTTCTGTAAAGGGAAATCGTGTCTTACTAATCTATTAGAGTTCTTTGAAGGGGTCAACAAACATGTGGACAAGGGGGATCTAGTGGACATAGTGTACTTAGATTTCCAGAAAGCCTTTGACAAGGTCCCTCACCAAAGGCTCGTACGTAAATTAAGTTGTCATGGGATAAAAGGGAAGGTCCTTTCATGGATTGAGAACTGGTTAAAAGACCGGGAACAAAGGGTAGGAATTAATGGTAAATTCTCAGAATGGGGAGGGGTAACTAGTGGTGTTCCCCAAGGGTCAATCTCAGACCAATCCTATTCAACTTATTCATAAATGATCTGGAGAAAGGGGTAAAAAGTGAGGTGGCAAAGTTTGCAGATGATACTAAACTTCTCAAGATAGTTAATACCAAAGCAGACTGTGAAGAACTTTAAAAAGATCTCACAAAACTAAGTGATTGGGCAACACAATGGCAAATGAAATTTAATGTGGATAAATGTAAAGTAATGCACATTGGAAAAAATAACCCTAACTATACATACAATATGATGGGGGCTAATTTAGCTACAACAAATCAGGAAAAAGATCTTGGAGTCGTCGTGGATAGTTCTCTGAAGATGTCCACGCAGTGTGCAGAAACGGTCAAAAAAGCAAACAGGATGTTAGGAATCATTAAAAAGGTGATAGAGAATAAGACGGAGAATATATTATTGCCCTTATATAAATCAATGGTACGCCCACATCTTGAATACTGCATACAGATGTGGTCTCCTCATCTCAAAAAAGATATACTGGCATTAGAAAAGGTTCAGAGAAGGGCAACTAAAAGTAGATAAGGAAAAGTTATTTACTTATTCCCATAATACAAGAACTAGAGGTCACCAAATGAAATTAATAGGCAGCAGGTTTAAAACAGATAAAAGGAAGTTCTTCTTCACACAGCTCACAGTCAACTTGTGGAACTCCTTACCTGAGGAGGTTGTGAAGGCTAGGACTATAACAGCATTTAAAAGAGAACTGGATAAATTCAAGGAGGTTAAGTCCATTAATGCCTATTAGCCACGATTGGTAAGGAATGGTGTCCGTAGACTCTGTTTGTCAGAGGGTGGAGATGAATGGCAGGAGAGAGGTCACTTGATCATTACCTGTTAGGTCCACTCCCTCTGGGGCACCTGGCATTGGCCACTGTCGGTAGACAGGTTACTGGGCTAGATGGACCTTTGGTCTGACCCAGTACGGCCGTTCTTATGTTCTTATTGCCCTCCGCTGGATTCTCTCCAATTTGACCACATCCCTTCTGTAGTGGGGGGACCAAAACTGGACACAATACTCCAGGTGTAGCCTCACCAGTGCCGAATAGAGGGGAATAATCACTTCCCTCGATCTGCTGGCAATGCTCCTACTAATACAACCCAATATGCCGTTGCCCTTCTTGGCAACAAGGGCACACTGCTGACTCATATCCAGCTTCTCGTCCACTGTAATCCCCAGAACTGCTGCTTAGCCAGTTGGTCCCCAGCCTGTAGCAGTGCATGGGATTCTTCCTTCCTAAGTGCAGGACTCTGCACTTGTCCTTGTTGAACCTCATCAGATTTCTTTTGGCCCAATCCTCCAATTTGTCTAGGTCACTCTGGACCCTATCCCTACCCTCCAACGTATCTATCTCTCACCCCAGCGTAGTGTCATCTGCGAACTTGCTGAGAGTGCAGTTCATCCCATCATCCAGATCATTAATAAAGATGTTGAACAAAACCGGCCCCAGGACCGACTCCTGGGGCACTCCGCTTGATACCAGCTGCCAACTAGACATCGAGCCGTTGCTGGTGCTCAAGAAGGATGAGTCGAGCCAATTCTGTGTGGACTATCAAGCCGTTGATCTCTACCCATTGAGCCCAACAATCTAGCCAGCTATCTATCCACTTTATAGTCCATTCATCCAATCCATACTTCTTTAACTTGCTGGCAAGAATACTGTGAGAGACCATATCAAAAACTTTGCTAAAGTCAAGATATGTCACATCCACTGCTTTCCCCATATCCACAGAGGCAGTTATCTCATCATAGAAGGCATAGATTGAGGCCGGAACAGCCCGTAGGTCTGAGCCAGAAGCGTGAGATCAGGACCAGAGTGGCCCGTGAGTCTGAGTCGGAAGCGTGAGATCAGGGCCAGAGTGGCCCGTGTGTTTGAGCTGGAGTGGCATGTGCATGTGAGCTGGAAGCACGTGATCGGGGCTGGAACGGCCCATGGGTCTGAGCCGGAAGCTGTAACGATGCGGCCTCTGACGGGACACAACTGAGAGTATCAATTCAGGACAAATTGCTTAGAGCAGGGCAGTTAGAGCCCAAGGCTGGGGTTTCTCCACACACAAGCAATTTCCTTAGACATTCCAATTTCCCAGTATCACCACCAGTGGCACTCATTTTGGGGACGAGTGGTTATGAAAACCAATACCCCAGTAAAAGAAAAAAGGTGCCACCGGATTCCTTGTTGTTTTTGTGGATACAGACTAACACGGCTATCCCCTGATACTTGACACCATGCAAGGCACTAAATTTAGTCGTATGGAGTGGAAATCCATCAATCTCAACAAAAAACTCACACAGATACAGACAGACATCATCTTCCTCTCCAAGTGCAAACAGATGGACGTCATACCAAATGGACTGAAGGTAAAAAATCCATTGCAATCGACATACTACACTGACTATGGTGAGAGACTGTGCCACACACTCTCAAAGAAACTGAGGAACCACCTGATTAGCATCCTGTACAGCAGACAGGAGAAGATCAAGAATGAGCTCTCAAAACTGGAGACTCTCATACAAAACCAGCCTCCCACACAAACTTCCACGTGGCTGGATTTTACAAAAATGAGACAAACCATTTACAATGCACACTTCACTTCTCTACAGAGGAAAAAGGACAGTAAACTATCTAAACTCCTACATGCCACAGGCGGCTACAACAGTGGTACCCTCAACTCACCTAACAATATTGTTAATCTATCCAACCACACACTTAGCCCGGCGGAAGAGTCTGTCCTATCTCGGGGACTCTCTTTCTCCCCCACCATCCCCACAAACATGATACAGTTCTGTGGTGATCTGGAAGCCTCCTTTCGTCGTCTCCGACTCAAGGAATATTTTCAACACACCACTGAACAGTGCACTGATCCACAGGAACCCTCCTACCACCACTACAAGAAGAAGAACTCTGCGTGGACTCTTCCTGACAGTCGAAATGACAGACTGGACCTCTACATAGAGTGCTTCCGCAGACGTGCACAGGCTGAAATTGTGAACAAACAGCATCACTTGCCCCATAACCTCAGCCATACAGAACACAATGCCATCCACAGCCTCAGAAACAACTCTGACATTATAATCAAAGGGGGGCTGACAAAGGAGGTGCTGTAGTCATTATGAACAGGAGGCTGCCAGGCAACTCTCCAACACCGCATTCTACAGGCCACTATCCTCCGATCCCAGTGAGGGGTACCAAAAGAAACTACACCATCTGCTCAAGAAACTCACGGCTACAGCACGGGAACAAATCTACATGGACACACCCCCAAAGCCCTGACCAGGGGTATTCTATCTGCTACCCAAGATCCATAAACCTGGAAACCCTTGACGCCCCATCATTTCAGGCATTAGCACTCTTACAGCAGGATTATCTGGCTATTTGGACTCTCTCCTCAGACCCTACGCTACCAGCACTCCCAGCTATCTTTGAGACACCACCGACTTCCTGAGGAAACTACAATGCATTGATGATCTTCCTGAAAACACCATCCTGGCCACCATGGATGTAGAAGCTCTTTACACCAATATTCTGGACAAATTGAAGAAATGGTCTGAGGTAAACGGATGAAGTTTAACAAAGACAAATGCAAAGTGCTCCACTTAGGAAGGAAAAATCAGTTTCACACATACAAAATGGGAAAGAGACTGTCTAGGAAGGAGTACAGCAGAAAGGGATCTAGGGGTTATAGTGGACCACAAGCTAAATATGAGTCAACAGTGTGATGCTGTTGCAAAAAAGGCAAACATGATTCTGGGATGCATTAACAGGTGTGTTGTGAGCAAGAC
>NW_020664654.1:327009-347610 GCF_002925995.2 Terrapene triunguis | reverse complement strand
CTGGGAAGTCCTGAGTGTAGCCAAGGCCTAAGACTGGGAACAGTTAACTAACAATAGGAATGCTGCTACATTTCTGCCTCATAGAATGAGATCAGTTCACCATCAAAAGCAACTTTAACAACTTTACTACACAGTCAGGGTGCTACATTTGTGCCTCAGAGAATGAGATCAATTAACTCAGGCAGGCTGCTTCATTTGTGCTTCTAGCCTGCCTCCTGCATAAATAAAAAGCCCTTACAGGCCAGGGAGCTGCAGTCGCAGGCGATGGACAGAGTCTCTCTCACTTGTTGGCACACACGTAGGCCCAGCCCCACCCCGTGCCAGGCAATGAGCACGCAGGCAGGCACGCCCAAAAGCCCTCTCCCCTGTCTCTGAGGCTGCCCCACGCACGCTGGAACAGACCCTCGGCCCGGGCTGCTGGGGAAGTGGTGCGTGTCCCCCAGCAGATTTCTTTTGCATTTTTCTGCGCAGGGGGCATAGAAAACCCCACATGGGCGCAGAATCCCCCCAAGAGTACTCCTTACACCGGACAACTCCCTGCTGGGCATGGCTGGGACTAGAGTAACCAGGAGCTCCACCCACAACCAGCACCCTGCCCCGCTGCCTGCAGTGCCCCCTGCTGGGCATAGAATCATAGAACTGGAAGGGACCTCGAGAGGTCATCTAATCCAGTCCCCTGCACTCAAGGCAGGAATAAGTATTATCTAGACCATCCCTGACAGGTGTTTGTCCAACCTGCTCTTAAAAATCCCCAATGATGGAGATTCCACAACCTCCATAGGCAATTTATTCCAGTGCTTAACCACTCTGACAGTTAGGAAGTTTTTCTTAATCTCCAACCTAAACCGCCCTTGCTGCAATTTAAGCCCATTGCTTCTTGTCCTAGCCTCAGAGGTTAACAAGAACAATTTTTCTCCCTCCTCCTAGTAACAATCTTTTATGTACTTGAAAACTGTTATCATGTCCCCTCTCAGTGTTCTCTTCTCCAGACTAAACAAACCCAATTTTTTCAGTCTTCCCTCATAGGTCATGTTTTCTAGACCTTTAATCATTTTTGTTGAACTTCTCTGGACTTTCTCAAATCTTTCCTGAAATGTGGCACCCAGACCTGGACACAATACTCCAGTTGAGGCCTAATCAGTGCAGAGTAGAGCAGAAGAATTACTTCTCATGTCTTGCTTACAATACTCCTCCTGCTAATACATCCCAGAATGATATTTGCTTTTTTTGCAACAGCGTTACACTGTTGACTCATATTTAGCTTGTGATCCACTATGACCCCCAGATCCCTTTCCCCTTCCTAGGCAGTCATTTCCCATTTTGTATGTGTGCAACTGATTGTTCCTTCCTAAGAGGAGTACTTTGCATTTTTCCTTATTGAATTTCATCCTATTTACTTCATCACTGATGAAGATATTGAACAGAACCGGACCCAGAACTGATCTCTGCAGGATCCCACTCATTATGCCCTTCCAGCATGATTGTGAACCACTGATAACTACTCTCTGGGAACGGTTTTCCAACCAGTTATGCTCCCACCTTATAGTAGCTCCATCTAGGTTGTATTTCCCTAGTTTGTTTAAGAGAAGGTCATGCGAGACAGTATCAAAAGCATTACTAAAGTCAAGATATACCACATCTACCACTTCCCCCATCTACAAGGCTTGTTACCCTGCCAAAGAAAGCTATCAGGTTGGTTTTACATGATTTGTTCTTGACAAATCCATGCTAATTGTTATTTATCACCTTATTATCTTCTCAGTGTTTGCAAATTGATTGCTTAATTATTTGCTCAATTATCTTTCCGGGTACAGAAGTTAAGTTGACTGGTCTGTAATTTCCCGGGTTGTCCTTATTTCCCGTTTTAGAGATGGGCACTATATTTGCCCTTTTCCAGTCTTCCAGAATGTCTCCCGTCTTCCATGACTTTTCAAAGATAATTGCTAATGGCTCAGCTATCTCCTCAGTCAGCTCCTTGAGTATTCTAGGATGCATTTCATCAGGCCCTGGTGATTTGAAGACACCTAACTTGTCTAAGTAATTTTGGACTTGTTCTTTCCCTATTTTAGACTCTGATCCTACCAAATTTTCTCGGGCATTCACTATGTTAGACATCCAATTGCCACCAACCTTCTTGGTGAAAGTTAAAACAAAGAAGTCATTTAGCACCTCTGCCATTTCCACATTTTCTGTTATTGTCTTTCCACCCTCATTGAGTAACGGGCCTACCCTGTCCTTGATCTTCCTCTTGCTTCCAATGTATTTGTAGAATGTTTTCTTGTTACCCTTTATGTCCCTAGCTAGTTTGATCTCATTTTGTGCCTTGGCCTTTCTAATTTTGTCCCTACATACTTGTGTTATTTGTTTATATTCATCCTTTGTAATTTGACCGAGTTTCCACTTTTTGTAGGGCTCTTTTTTGCATTTTAGATCATTGAAGTTCTTCTGGTTAAGCCAGGGTGGTCTCTTGCCATCTTTTATACACAGAGGGATAGTTTGCTCTTGTGCCCTTAATAGTGTCTCTTTGAAAAGCTGCCAACTGTCTTCAGTTGTTTTCCCCCTTAGACTTGCTTCCCATGGGATCTTACCTGCCAACTCCCTGAGTTTGCTAAAGTCGCCTCCTTGAAATTCATTGTCTTTAGTTTGCTGTTCACCCTCCTACCAATCCTTAGAATCATGAACTCTACCATTTCATGATCACTTTCACCCAAGCTGCCTTCCACTTTCAAATTCTCAACCAGTTCCTCCCTAATTGTCAAAATCAAATCTAGAACAGCCTCCCCCCTAGTAGCTGTCTCCACCTTCTGAAATAAAAAATTGTCTCCAATACATTCCAAGAACATGTTGGATAATCTGTGCCCTGATATGTTATTTTCCCAACACATGTCTGGGTAGTTGAAGTTCCCCATTACCACTAAGTCCTGTGCTTTGGATGATTTTGTTAGTTGTTTAAAAAAAGCCTCATCCACCTCTTCTTCCTGGTTTGGTGGTCTGTAGTAGACCCCTACCATGACATCACCCTTGTTTTTTTACCCCTTTTATCCTTACCCAGAGACTTTCAACAAGCCTGTCTCTTATTTCTATCTCAACCTCAGGCCAAGTGTATACATATTTAATATATAAGGCAACACCTCCTCCCCTTTTTCCCTACCTGTCCTTCCTGAGCAAGCTGTATCCTTCTATACCAATATTCCAGTCATGCATATTATCCCACCAAGTCTCCGTGATGCCAAGTATGTCATAGTTGTGTTTATTTTCTAGCATTTTGAGTGCCTCCTGCTTATTCCCCATACTTCTCACATTAGTATACAGACATCTCAGATACTGATTTGATTCCCCCTCCCCCCGCACCAGTTCTGTCTTGTCTCTCCTTTATCCCTGCTCTAACACCCCATGCTCCCCCCAAATTCCAAACCTTCTCCCAGGTCTCCATGTTTTTGACTTACCTGTGAACTTTGGTCACCTGACCCCATCGAACCTAGTTTAAAGCCCTCCTCACTAGATTAGCCAGTCTGTAGTCAGATATGTTCTTCCCCTTCCTCAATAGGTGGACCCCATATCTGCTTAGCAATCCTTCTTCCTGGAACAGCATCCCGTGGTCAAGGAAGCCAAAGCCCTCCTGGAGACACCATCCTCGCAGCCAGGCATTCACCTCCAGGATGCATCTGTCTCTGCTGAGGCCCCTACCCTTGACTGGAAGGACTGAAGAGAACACCAGCTGTGCTCCTTCACCCTTACTCCCAGAGCCTTGTAGTCACGTCTGATCATTAGTGCCCACATGGATGAGCAACATGGGGTAGTAGTCAGAGGGCCGGATGATCCTCGACAATCCCTCCGTAACATCTCGGATACAGGCCCCTGGCAGGCAGCATACCTCCCGGGATGCCATGTCAGGGCGACAGATGGGTGCTTCCGTCCCCCTCAGAAGAGAGTCTCCAACCACCACTACCCTACATTTCGTCCTGGGAGTGGTGGCTGTGATCCCCTGCTGGGCACGGCCGGGGCTGGAGTAACCAGGAGCTCCACCCACAGCCAGCGCCCTGCCCCGCTGCCTGCAGCGCCCCCTTCTGGGCATGGCTGGGACTGGAGTAACCAGGAGCTCCACCCACAACCAGCACCCTGCAGTGCCCCCCCCTGCAGCGCCCCCTGCTGGGCATGGCCGGGGCTGGAGTAACCAGGAGCTCCACCCACAGCCAGCGCCCTGCCCCGCTCTCTGAGGCGCCCCCTGCTGGGCATGGCTGGGACTGGAGTAACCAGGAGCTCCACCCACAGCCAGCGCCCTGCAGCGCCCCCCCCCCTGCAGTGCCCCCTGCTGGGCACGGCCGGGGCTGGAGTAATCAGGAGCTCCACCCACAGCCTGCGCCCTACCCTGCCCTGCTGTCTGCAGTGCCCCCTGCTGGGCATGGCTGGGAGTGGAATTTGCAGCAGGTTTTTCTCCGCCTTTAATTCAAAAGTGGCCGTCTCCATCCTGTTGGCAATTCTTTGGCCTGCAGGTGCCTCAGCACCTTTACTGAGCTTGTACAACAGGGCTGGGCCCCACAAGCCTCGGCTGCAGAGGTGGCAGCTGCAGTACCGCTGGCCACCCCTCTGGGGTCAGCACCTTCTTCCTGGTCTGGCCCCTCTTCTGGCCTCAGCAGCTGGCGCCAGGGCCATGGGGGTCCCTGTGGCTGGCACGTTGGCCGCTCTCCCTGCTGGGCACAGTGTAATGCATGGAGCCGCTCGCTGAGCAGGGGCGGCTCTAGGCACCAGCAAAGCAAGCACGTGCTTGGGGCAGCCCATTTGCAGGGGCGGCAGGGATCCAGCATGGGAGCTGAGAGCCAACAGGGGGTCCTGGGAGCTGTAGTTCCTTGGTTAGCTCCCTGCCTATAGAGCCAGCCCTGGAGCAGGGAAAGAACTACATTTCCCAGCATTCCCTTGGCCACTACCAACAGGAAAGAGGGGGCGGGAGTGAGGAAGCTGAGACCTCACGATGCAGCCTGCTGTGAATGGAGAGCTGCACTGGGAAGGGCAGAGAGACCATATTTTAACATTCAAAAAATAGGACACTCCACGGGGAGGGAGGGTAGCCCCACCCTGCCACCATCCACTCCCTCTGACTGCCCCCCACAGAAACCCCAACCCATCCAACCTCCCTGCTCCCTGTCCCCTGATCACCCCCTCCTGGGACCCCTGCCCCAACTGCCCCCCAGGACCCCACCCCCTATCTAAGCCCCAATGGTCCTTGTCCCCAACTGCCCCCTCCTGAGACCCCCCCCCAACTTCCCCCCAGGACCCCACCCCCTACCTGTCCCCTGACAAACCCCTGGGACTCCCATGCCTATCCAACTGCTGACTGTCCCCTGACTGTTCCCCCGAACCTCTGCCCCATCCAACCCCCCTTGCTCCCTGTCCCTTGACTGCCCCCCCCCGAACCCCTTACCCCTTCTCCAACCCCCCAGCCCCCTTACCGTGCCACTCAGACCAGTGTGTCTGGCTTCGCGCAGCGCCAGGCACACTACTGCATACATGCTGCCGTGCTCCCCTGCGGAGCCACAGGCCCCCCGGCCCTGTGGCTCCGCACGGGGGGTGGGGGACACGGGTTGGAATGGCAGGGGGCGGGGGACACAGGCTGGAATGGCAGGGTGTGGGGGACACAGGCTGGCACCGCAGGGTGTGGGGGAACCCAGGCTGGCACTGCAGGGGGTGGGGGACACGGGCTGGAATGGCAGGGGGTGGGGAACACGGGCTGGTACCGCAGGGGGTGGGGGACATGGGTTGGAATGGCAGGGGGTGGGGGACACAGGCTGGCACTGCAGGGGGTGGGGGACCCGGGCTGGCACCACAGGGGGTGGGGGACCCGGGCTGGCACTTCAGGGGGTGGGGGACATGGGTTGGAATGGCAGGGGGTGGGGGACAGGGGCTGGCACGGTGGGGTGTGGGGGACCCAGGTTGGCACAGCAAGGGGCACAGGAGGCAAACAGGTGGGGTAGGAGTTGCAGGGTGGCACAGGACACAGGCTGGTGAGTGTTACACTACCTTTAGGCCTTGCTGGAGCCCTGGGCATAGCTAACAGTGTGAACCAAAGGCTGAAACCAGAGTAGGCCATGCCTTGGCAAACTCACAACACACCAGGTGTTGGCTAGCACCAGTAAGCACATGCCTGACCGGAGAGGATGGTACAAAAACACACAGATCTCTCAAGCAGAGAAGCTCCTTTGCTAGAGGTTTTCCAAAGGAGGCTGGATCTGTCTGGGAGGGATTAGACCCAATAAATCCTGCATCTCGGCAGGAGGTTAAACTAGCTGACCCCTGAAGTCCCTATTGGTCTGTGCTTCTTAGGCCTGGTCTACACTAACCCCCCAAGTCGAAGTAAGGTACGTGAATAACGTAGCTGAAGTCGACATACCTTACTTCGAACTTACCGCAGTTCAGACGCGGTCCACACGCGGCAGGCAGGCTCCCCCGTCGACTCCGCGGTACGCCTCTCGTTGAGCTGGAGTACCGCAGTCGACGGCGAGCACTTCCTGGTTCGATTTATCGCGTCCAGACCAGACGCGATAAATCGAACCCGGAAGTTCGATTTCCAGCCGCCGAACTAGCGGCTAAGTATAGACCAGCCCTAAGTGTGACCCTTCTGCCAGGTGGAGCCAGCAGCAACCAGCGCTGGGGTCAGTATCTACAGGTTCCTTTTCAACAATGCAACACAGAACTGGCTCGAGCCCCACCCAGTAACCAAACCACCCTGCGTGCCTCTGAGAGGCAACACTTCCCCTCTCGCAAGCGCAGAGTCTGAGTGTAGCAAAGAAACTTTGAATGAAAGGAGGGAAGTCACTCGGCATTAATTAGGCAAAATGCCACAAGCAGGATTCATACACATAACGCTGTGAGCAGGACACTGATCCCAGAGTGTGTGGGGCAGAGCCTTCCGCCTCGTGTTCCTGAGTCCTACAAACAACAGTTCCTTTTCGGTGCCCCCCCTCTGCTCCCTCACCACACGCCCAGGGTTTAGAGGTGCATCTGTGTGAGTTCCCCTCCCACCCAGGGAAGAAGGCACCTGGCTTGCTCTGCCATCTGAGCGCTCGCTCTGGCTGACTACGGTTCCTTGCCACCCCACTGCAGCTCTCAGTGAGTACTTGAAATAACAAAAGTCTCTTAATAGAGCCTATTTAGCTCTGTCTTTGAACAGTGGGAGGAACAGGTTAAACCAGACCAGGGACCCTTTGGGAGCACCCACATCTCCTTGCTGGGATACCTGTTCCCCTGCCCCTTTCTTATTTTCACAGGGCTCTGGCATTCAAGCCCCTGGCTTAACAGGGTCCTTTCAGCTGAGGGTGACCCCCTCATTTGGGACAGGTTAAGCACAGTTCTGCTCCCCTTTACACATACAATAAAGACAACCTTGATAACAGCATTGCACTACCCCTGCATTCAATACTAAAGTGATTTGTAACCCAACACCAGCCAAAGCTGATCACTTGGAACTACACAACTCCTAGGTGTGTTCATGTAAATACAGTTTGCTTCTCCAGTCTCTCTCCATCCCCAACTAGCTGTCAGGGGGGAGTTCATTCAGATCCTGCTTACATCCTCCCCCCAGCAGAGAATTTGCCATTCCAGCAAATCACGCTCCAGATTATACCAACTGCATGAGGTCTTCTCAAAGGCTCTAAGGAGACCCACTATGGCTGCCATAAGCCTGTGCTCTAAGGGTATCACTTTGTCACTACCCACTCCAGATGAATCGTACATTCACCTGTTTACTGGCCTTTTAACCCTGTCACGTCTAGTGAGAGAGGGCATGGCAGGGGCAGGGATGACTCATTCTTGGGCTAGGGATGGTGCCAGTTCCCTTGAGGGTACCCCTGCTACTGGCACAGGCCCCTACAATCTCTCGCTCTGGTATTGGAATGTCCATGGCACCAGGGACACCCTCCACTTGTATATCCCCTCTGTCCAACAACCTAGATGTGCTATCATAGGCCTGTTTTTTTCCAGGAGGTCAGGGAAGGTTGATGGGACAAGTTCTTTATCCCAGGCTGGTCTCATCGTTGACGGAGGGTTGCCAGCAACAGACCTAAATGCTTCTGCCATGGGATTTAGCGCTGAAAAAGTGGCCCTCTCACCATGTTCAGTTGATGGTGTCCAGAATCTGGTCTCCATTCTAGGATACTCCATGGTAGTGTCCTCCTCGGCAGACTCACTCTCAGATGTGCTAGATAAGGGTGGATTAGCCCCACAGGGCCCACTGCACATGCTGGGTGGTGGATTTTGTCCAGCACCCTTTTTTCGCCCAGGTCCCATGTCATGGTCCATTCGATAAGGGGCTGTAATGATGCAGCCTCTGGCGGGACACAACTGAGAGTATCAATTCAGGACAAATTGCTTAGAGCAGGGCAGTCACAGTCCAAAGCTGGGTGTCCTTTATTACTAAGGCACCAAACCAGCCAGACAGAGAGGACGTTGGTCTCACCCCACTGGCTAACCACAAGTCACACAAGCAATTCCCTTAGACACTCCAGTTTCCCAGTATCACCACCAGTGCCACTCGTTATGGGGACGAATGGTTATGAAAACCAATACCCCAGTAAAAGAAAAAAGGTTCTCTCGATCCCAAAGGACCAAGCCCCAGACCCAGGTCAATGTACAAATCAGATCTTACCCACAAATCACGCTGTTGCCAATCCTTCAGAATCTAAGGGCTTGTCTACACTACCCGCCGGATCGGTGGGCAGTGATCGATCCAGTAGGGGTCGATTTATCGCGCGATAAATCGACCACTGAGTGCTCTCCCATCGACTCCGGTACTCCACCAGAATGAGGAGCACAAGCGGAGTCGACGGGAGAGCGTCAGCTGTCGACTTACCGCAGTAAAGACACTGCGGTAAGTAGATCTAAGTACGTCGACTTCAGCTATGCTATTCACTTAGCTGAAGTTGCGTATCTTAGATCAACCCCGCGCGGTAGTGTAGACAAGCCCTAAAATCTAAAGGTTTATTCATAAAAACAAAGAAATATAGATGAGAGCTAAAATTGGTTAAATTGAATCAATTACATACAGTAATGGCAAAGATCTTGGTTCAGGCTTGTAGCAGTGATGGAATAAACTGCAGGTTCAAATCAAGTCTCTGGAACATCCCCCAGCTGGGATGGGTCATTCAGTTCTTTGTTCAGAGCTTCAGTGTAGCAAAGTTGGGCTGGATGAATGGACTGTAAGGTGGATAGAAAGCTGGCTAGATCGTCGGGCTCAACGGGTAGTGATCAACGGCTCCATGTCTAGTTGGCAGCCGGTTTCAAGTGGAGTGCCCCAGGGGTCGGTCCTGGGGCCAGTTTTGTTCAATATCTTCATTAATGATCTGGAGGATGGTGTGGACTGCACTCTCAGCAAGTTTCCAGATGACACTAAACTGGGAGGAGTGGTAGATACACTGGAGGGTAGGGACAGGATACAGAGGGACCTAGACAAATTAGAGGATTGGGTCAAAAGAAACCCGATGAGGTTCAACAAGGACAAGTGCAGAGTCCTGCACTTAGGACGGAAGAATCCCATTCACTGTTACAGACTAGGGACCGAATGGCTAGGAAGCAGTTCTGCAGAAAAGGACCTAGGGGTTACAGCGGACGAGAAGCTGGATATGAGTCAACAGTGTGCCCTTGTTGCCAAGAAGGCTAATGGCATTTTGGGCTGTATAAAGTAGGGGCATTGCCAGCAGATCGAGGAACGTGATCATTCTCCTCTATTCGACATTGGTGAGGCCTCATCTGGAGTACTGTGTCCAGTTTTGGGCCCCACACTACAAGGATGTGGAAAAATTGGAAAGAGTCCAGCGGAGGGCAACAAAAATGATTAGGGGGCTGGAGCACATGACTTATGAGGAGAGGCTGAGGGAACTGGGATTGTTTAGTCTGCAGAAGAGAAGAATGAGGGGGGGATTTGATAGCTGCTTTCAACTACCTGAAAGGGGGTTCCAAAGAGGATGGATCTAGACTGTTCTCAGTAGTACCAGATGACAGAACAAGGAGTAATGGTCTCAAGTTGTAGTGGGGGAGGTCTAGGTTGGATATTAGGAAAAACTTTTTCACTAGGAGGCTGGTGAAGCACTGGAATGGGTTACCTAGGGAGGTGGTGGAATCTCCTTCCTTAGAGGTTTTTAAGGTCCGGCTTGACAAAGCCCTGGCTGGCATGATTTAGTTGGGAATTGGTCCTGCTTTGAGCAGGGGGTTGGACTAGATGACCTCCTGAGGTCCCTTCCAACCCTGATATTCTATGATTCTATGAAAGTTCCTCCAGAGGTAAGAAGCAGGATTGAAGACAAAATTGAGGGGTTTCCAGGGTCTTTTATAGTCTTTCTCCTGTGGGCGGAAACCCCTTTGTTCTCCTGTGCAAAATCACAGCAACAAGATGGAGTTTGTAGCCACATGGGCAAGTCACACATGTCCAGGCATGACTCAGTTTGCAGGCAGCAGCCATTGCTCACATGCTAATTTGAACGTTCCCAGGAAGGCTCCTCAGATCTGGATTGGTGTCTCCCAAGGTCCATTGTCAGTTAAGTGTTTCTTGATTGGGCACTTACCCAGAATAGTCCTTCCTCAGAAAGCCGACCAAATGCTTCACTTATGCTACTCAGAATCAAACACATTGAGATACAAGTACATAGCCAATATTCATAACTTCAACTACACAAATGATACACTCATACATAGCATAATCATAACCCGCAAATCATAACCTTTTTATAGACACCTCACACGACAACCTTTGTACAATATTTGCTGCAAATATATAACAGTGGTTGCAACAATGATCTATACGGTCACAGTTTATGTCAATAACATCACAGGAGCGCCTACTATGTACCGTCTTTATTTGCCCCGACCCCGTCTCAGGTTTAATCTTGTAGACCGGCAGATCTCCCAGCTTTTCCACCACCAGGTAAGGTATTGCCTTCCATCTGTCAGCAATCTTGTGTTTGCCAGCAACACCCAAATTTCGCAGCAGAACTATGTCCCCTGGCTGGAGCTCCTGAGAACGCACCCTTGCCGGAGCTTGCTACTGTTTGAGTTCTTGTGGGCAGCTGTAGCCAAGCGATAAGCGTCCCGCAGTTTTTCTCTTAGTCAGGAAACATACTGCAGATGTGTCTCATAACTTTATCCATCCTCTGATACCCCAAAGCACAGGTCTATGGGTAATCTTGGCTCTCGTCCAAATATCAAGAGATATGGGCATGCCCTAAAAACGCAACATTCTGGCTTCAGGTTGCTTTCTACTCTGGACGTAAAGTCCCCAGCATATCCAACAAAGTTCGATTAAATCGCTCTGGCTGAGGGTCACCTTGCAGGTGGTAAGGTGTTGTTCTGGACTTCTTAATTCCTGACATCCTTAGTACCTCCTTCAGGAGGTGACTCTCAAAGTCCCATCCCTGGCCAGAGTGTATCTGAGCCAGGAATCCATACATTGAAAAATATTTTTCCCACAACACTCAAGCAATGGTGGTGGCCCTCTGGTCATGTGTGGGATATGCCTGCGCATACCGTGTAAAATGGTCAGTCACTACTAGAATGTTCCCAACATTCCTCCTGTCCACTTCTAAAGATGAGAAGTCAATGCATGCCGGCTCCAAAGGGTTGCTGCTGGTGATATTCTTCAGATATGCTGCTCTAGTGGGCAGAGTTTTCCTGTGAACACACCGAGCGCATGTCTCGCATTTCTTGTGTTAATCCTCAGCCATCCAGGGCCAGTAGCACCTACCAGGAATAAATCTGAGGGTTCTCTCCATTCCCAAATGTCCAAACTCATCATGCAGGCCCCATGGGCAGGGCTCTGCACTCTTTTGGTAGCACTAATTGTATTTGTTGATTTTGTAAAGGATCGGCTGGGATCCGGTGCAGCGCTCCCTGTATCAGATTTAGGCCTGGTCTACACTAACCCCCCAAGTCGAAGTAAGGTACGTGAATAACGTAGCTGAAGTCGACATACCTTACTTCGAACTTACCGCGGTTCAGACGCGGTCCACGTGCGGCAGGCAGGCTCCCCGTCGACTCCGCGGTACTCCTCTCGCCGAGCTGGAGTACCGCAGTCGACGGCGAGCACTTCCTGGTTCGACTTATCGCGTCCAGACCAGACGCGATAAGTCGAACCCAGAACTTCGATCCCCAGCCGCCGAACTAGCGGCTGGGTGTAGAACAGCCCTTAGTTTGCTCCATTCCCTCCACAGGAGTCTACCCTCGGGGGTAGATGGAATAATTGCAGCAGGGTTTCACCCCTCACTCTCTGCAAGTGTGTCACAAATGTCGGTATCTTGCAGTTGGGCTTTTTGCCAGTCAGCAGCATTGAGCATGGGCAATGGAGATTGGTCCAACACAATATAATTCACCGAGGCAGGTGGCACACTCTCAGGGGGCAGGCCCAGAGTTTCTGCAACACAGCCATGAAGACTCGCACTGCAAATAGCTCTCACTCTCTCCATAGGAATCACAGCAATTCCCAATGGCTGAAGACGCTGTGACAGCGCATCCGCATCTGCATTACTTCTCCCTGATCGGCACTGAATGCTGAACTCATAGCTAGCCAAGGCGGCCACTCATTTCTGCCCTGTAGCATCCAGCGTAGCACTTGTCAGCACGTAAGTCAACGGATTGTTGTCTGTCCACACTTGAAACCTAGCACACTTGAAACCTGGTCAAGAACCTTCTCAGTGATGGCCCATTTCAAGGCCAAGAACTCCAGCTTGGGGATGGGGTAGCGAGTTTCACTATCAGACAGCCCTCAGCAGGGCCGGTGCAACCATTTAGGCAAACTAGGTGGCCGCCTAGGGCGCCTAGTGGTTGGGGGCGCCTAAAAGCCCGCTCAGGGGAGGAGGTGGAGTGGAGGTGAGCTGGGGCGCGGGGAGGGCTGCCCGCAGTAACGGGGGGGGCGCACAGGGGAACCGCTCCCCGCCCCAGATCACCTCCACTCTGCCTCCTCCGCTGAGCACTTAGCCCCCGCTCTAAGTCTCCTCCAATCGGCGCCGCAAGCCTGCGAGGGGAGGAGAATTAGAGTGGCGCTGGCGTGCTCAGCGGAGGAGGCGGAGCCAAGGTGAGCTGGGGCGGGCTCCCCAGGAGGGGTTAGCTGCTGCAGGGGGGCGGGGTTAGCTGGGGGGGGGGCTGTCACGGAGTGTGGGGGGACTCGGGGCCCTGCACCCCCGGCGTCCTGGGATTCACCATGACTCTCAGCCAGCCAGTAAAGCAGAAGGTTTATTTAGACGACAGGAATGCAGTCCAGTACAGGTCTTGCAGGCGCAGACAACAGGACCCCCTCAGTTAGGTTCATCTTGGGGTCCCCGGGCACCCTAGCCCCCTTAGGGGATCAGAGCCCTGTCTGCCTTCTAGCCACCTCACCAGCCAGCTTCCCAGACTCTGCCTTCAGCGACCCCTCCCCCAGCCTTTGTTCAGTCTCCGGGGCAAGGTGTCACCTGGTCCCAGCCCCCTCCTGGGTTCTCATGTTACAGGCTCAGGTATTTTCAGTCAGGCTCCCATCCCCCAATGCCGGCTATCCCAGCCACACTCCCCTGTCAGCCTTCACAGACTACTTTAAGAACAGTCTCAGTTCGTCACAGGGGCGCAAGGTGGAAGTTTCGCCTAGGGCGTGAAACTTCCTTGCACCAGCCCTGCCCCTCAGCTGGCAAAGGCCACAGGTTTACATTTGCCTTCAACTTCCTGGTATAGGACTGCTCCTAAACCCTCCAAACTGGCATCTGTATGTAGGATAAATGGCTTGCTTGGGTCAGCAAAGACTAGGATGGGAGCATGAGTTAGGCAGTCAATGATTTCTCGAAAAGCTCTTTCACGTCTCTCTTCCCATCGTGGTCCAAAGGGCTCTAAGGGACCATAGTGCCGCTGCTCAGGAGGCCTTGGGGATCTCCCTTACTCTTGGTCTTACGCTTGTCCTTGCTGGATGGGTATCCCCTGGTGAGATCGTTCAGAGGCTTTATGATGGTAGCATAATTCTTCACAAACCTGCGATAGACACCACTAAATCTGAGAAAAGTCTTAAGCTCTCTTTAAATACTTGGGCGTGGCCATGTAGTGAGTGTGTCTATTTTACCCAGGTCAGTACTCGCCCTCTTGGGACACAATGTGACTCACGTACTTCACTGATGTTCTGCAGAACTGGCACTTATTAATGGAAAGCTTCAGTCCAGAAGCCTGCAACCTGTCAAGCACTTTAAGAAGTCTTTCTTCATGCTCTTCCAAGGTTCTCCCAAATACAATCAGGTCATCCAAATAAACTAAGACTTGAGTAAGTTCATGTCTCCTACAACTTTCTCCATTAAATGTTGAAATGTGGCAGGTGCCCCAGAAATCCCTTGAGGCATGTGTTCAAACTGATAAATCCTAATGGGCAGATGAAGGCTGTCTTCTCCTTGTCTTCTGCTCCCAAAGAGATCTGGTAGTATCCACTCCGAAGATCAAATACTGAAGAACCACTGGCTCCCCAGCAAACAGTCCAAGGCATCTTGTACTCAAGGCATGGTGTACTGGTCAACCACTGCACGGTTGTTTAGGGTGCGGTACCCGATACACATCTGCATTTTCCCATTCCTATTAAGACCACCACAAGGGGTGAGGCATATGGGTTGAGGGACTCTGTAATGATTCCATTTGCAATCAGCTCCTGAAGATGATGTCGCATGTCTTCCTTCTCTAAGAGCGCAGTCTTCCCAGATCTCTCCCTGAAGGGTCGGGAGTCGTGTAGTCTGGTGTTGTGCTCTACCCCTTTTGCACATCCCATGTCCCACTCATGCAGTGAGAACACCTTGGATCTTTCGCAAAGGTTCTTTCACAGGCGATCCTTCCAGTCCTTGGACAATGGCAAATCTCCAAAGTCAAACTTTGCGGGATCTATCACCGGAACTTGAGTTTCACACTGGGGTCTGTCTATGGATTAAGGCTCAAAGAGGTCTGCTATCTTCTGCCCTGGTTTTACAAGCACATCACGGCTTGTTTCATTAGCTATCAGTATGATCACCTTTTTGTGGGCTCCAGCAGGTAGGGTTATGACTCTACTGGGGACCAGCACTCCTTCCAGGAGCCCTCCTTCAGCCAGCTGCTCTACCATTGCCAATGCCCCTCTACTGCCTTTCAGCCGGGCACTCATGACAAGCACTTCTTGCTCCGTCCTAGCTGGCACTACTAAGGGGGTTGTGCCCAAGTACCTCAGTGCTCCCATTGGTAGCTCAGATGTCTCCTTTTTAGTGCTCTCAATTTTCCTATAGGCTTCAGCACAAAGTGTCTGGATCATCAAAGTGTTCAGGGATTGGTCCCCAGCCCATCATCTGCAGTAATCCGCGAGTTCCTTGAAGAGACTAGAGTTGGCCCCTATTAGCACAGACACATCAGAGGTCCCTTTAGGGTCGGGGCATGTTAAGGCAGCTGTGTCCACCTCTTCTCTTATCCCAGCAACCTCCTCTGGGAATTCAAGGTGCACTATGACATACCCTTGGTAGGGGTATTCATCCATGCCGAGGCCACACAGACCAAGACCAGTCAGTGGCTGTATAGGCAGGTGCCTAAGCATCCATTGGCAGAATGACTGAAATATAATAGTCACTTGAGATCCAGTGTCAAGCACGGCTTTATACTCCACCCCTTCAATCCTCACCGTGACCTCTGCTCGAGGCCCTATCAGTCTGAGGGGATCCCAGCTGGACGGTCTCTTCTAGGGGAGGCCTCAAGTCCGGTGGGTCTGGGTGGTCTCCATCCCCAGACTCTTCGGCAGTTCCTCGACCCCTCCCAACTGGTCCTCAGCTTTCCATACACTAAGGAGGGATTTTCTTCATTGCAACACTTGGCAGCACTGTATCCACCCTGAGAACACTGGTAGCAGAAGAATTGTCCTTTCCCCCTTTTCTGGGTGGGATGGTGGCTCTAAATGCTGAATTCTCCATCGCCACTGCCAGAGGCCTGGCAGTCTTACTCCGGTCAATGGTGCTTTGCAGCTCAGCTGTCTGTTCTGTCAGGGCCTGCACTTGTTGGGCAAGTTCTCTGGTGCTCACCATCAGTGCACTGGCTGCGCACAGAGGTGCTGTGCTGGCTGGCCCAGAGGGTTGGGCTTCCCACAGCTCACTGGCAGCCTGCCTTTCTTCCTCCTCTCTGACCTCTCTTATCAGCAGGGAGTAACTCGGGGGACATTCCTGTCGTTCTCTTAACCGGAGATGAAGTAGAATCATGTTCTGATATTGAGTTCCTCTTACATCTGAGCCAGTCTGGTCTGATCCATCTGCTCAGCAGTCACTGCTCCCCTCTGGACAGCTCTCTGAAGCAGTCTCTCCAGCTTCTGTATATAGGCTGAAACCTTCTTGCCCCTTTGCTGTTGGGAATTAAGGAACTTACAATAAATGTCCTCAGAGCCCTCTACGCTCCCATAGGTGTGATTGAGGGCCTCCAGGCAGTCCTTCACACCGACCCCAGGGTCAGTGAGCTTCAGGGTGCGAATCACATCTAATGCAGGGTCCCTGAGGCTCTCTACTAGACATCTTCACTTCTCGGCATCTGGTATGGCCCACTCCTGCAGCATTTCAGTGGTATGTTCTAACCAGGGTTCAAACTCCTCTTCCCCAGGTATAAGGATGGGACCCCCAGCAAATAACCTTAACTTACGATAAGAACATAAGAATGGCATGGGACAACACAAGCTTTTCCAATGTTTGCCCCAGTGCTTTTGCCCACTCATCGGCCAGGGCTGCAGCCCCCGGGTAGGGGCTGCTGAGTCAGGGCCCAACAAACTGACATATTTGCCATTATACAAATTACGATTTTCCCAAAATATAAACACAAATGTTTTCCCAACTTAGTGGATCACTCAAGATTTGCTTGCGAAGGATACTGACCCAGGGATCCTGGATGAGCCCCGAAAATGTAACCCTTCTTCCAGGTGGAGCCGGCAGCATCCAGGGAACCTGGGAGGCAGTGACCATGAGATGGTCGAGTTCAGGATCCTGACACAAGGAAGAAAGAAGAGCAGCAGAATACAGACCCTGGACTTCAGAAAAGCAGACTTTGACTCCCTCAGGGAACTGATGGGCAGGATCCCCTGGGAGAATAACATGAGGGGGAAAGGAGTCCAGGAGAGCTGGCTGTATTTTAAAGAATCCTTATTGAGGTTGCAGGAACAAACCATCCCGATGTGTAGAAAGAATAGTAAATATGGCAGGCGACCAGGTTGGCTTAACAGTGAAATTCTTGCTGATCTTAAACACAAAAAAGAAGCTTACAAGAAGTGGAAGATTGGACAAATGACCAGGGAGGAGTATAAAAATATTGCTCAGCATGCAGGAGTGAAATCAGGAAGGCCAAATCACACTTGGAGTTGCAGCTAGCAAGAGAGGTTAAGAGTAACAAGAAGGGCTGGTTGAATGGACTATAAGGTGGACAGAAAGCTGGCTAGATCGTCAGGCTCAACGGGTAGTGATCAATGGCTCCATGTCTAGTTGGCAGCAGGTATGTTAGCAAGAAGAAGAAAGTCAAGGAAAGAGTGGGCCCCTTACTGAATGAGGGAGGCAACCTAGTGACAGAGGATGTGGAAAACGCTAATGTACTCAATGCTTTTTTTGCCTCTGTTTTCACGAACAAGGTCAGCTCCCAGACTGCTGCACTGGGCAGCACAATATGGGGAGAAGGTGACCAGCCCTCTGTGGAGAAAGAAGTGGTTCGGGACTATTTAGAAAAACTGGATGTGCACAAGTCCATGGGGCCGGATGCGCTGCATCCGAGGGTGCTAAAGGAGTTGGCGGATGTGATTGCAGAGCCATTGGCCATTATCTTTGAAAACTCATGGCGATCGGGGGAGGTCCCGGATGTAGTGCCCATCTTTAAAAAAGGGAAGGAGGAGGAACTATAGGCCAGTCAGCCTCACCTCAGTCCCTGGAAAAATCATGGAGCAGGTCCTCAAGGAATCAATTCTGAAGCACTTAGAGGAGAGGAAAGTGATCAGGAACAGTCAGCATGGATTCACCAAGGGCAAGTCATGCCTGACTAATTGCCTTCTATGAGGAGATAACTGGCTCTGTGGATGAGGGGAAAGCAGTGGATGTGTTATTCCTTGACTTTAGCAAAGCTTTTGATATGGTCTCCCACAGTATTCTTATTCATAGATTCATAGATTCTAGGACTGGAAGGGACCTCGAGAGGTCATCGAGTCCAGTCCCCTGCCCGCATGGCAGGACCAAATACTGTCTTTAACTTGCTGCAAATTCTTGCAGCAAGTTAAAGAAATATGGGCTGGTTGAATGGACTATAAGGTGGACAGAAAGCTGGCTAGATCGTCAGGCTCAACGGGTAGTGATCAATGGCTCCATGTCTAGTTGGCAGCCGGTTTCAAGCGGAGTGCCCCAAGGGTTGGTCCCGGGGCCAGTTTTGTTCAATATCTTTATTAATGATCTGGAGGATGGCGTGGATTGCACTCTCAGCAAGTTTGCAGATGACACTAAACTGGGAGGAGTGGTACATAAGAACATAAGAACAGCCGTACTGGGTCAGACCAAAGGTCCATCCAGCCCAGTATCCTGTCTACCGACAGTGACCAATGCCAGGTGTCCCAGAGGGAGTGAACCTAACAGGTAATGATCAAGTGATCTCTCTCCTGACATCCATCTCCACCCTCTGACAAACAGAGGCTAGGAACACCATTCCTTACCCATCCTGGCTAATAGCCATTAATGGACTTAACCACCATGAATTTAGCTAGTTCTCTTTTAAACCCTGTTATAGTCCTAGCCTTCACAACCTCCTCAGGCAAGGAGTTCCACAAGTTGACTGTGCGCTGTGTGAAGAAGAACTTCCTTTTATTTGTTTTAAACCTGCTGACCATTAATTTCATTTGGTGGCCCCTAGTTCTTTGTATTATGGGAATAAGTAAATAACTTTTCCTTATCTACTTTCTCCACATCACTCATGATTTGATATACCTCTATCATATCCCCCCTTAGTCTCCTCTTTTCCAAGCTGAAAAGTCCTAGCCTCTTTAATCTCTCCTCATATGGGACCTGTTCCAAACCCCTAATCATTTTAGTTGCCCTTCTCTGAACCTTTTCTAGTGCCAGTATATCTTTTTTGAAATGAGGAAACCACATATGTATGGAGTATTCAAGATGTGGGCGTACCATCGATTTATATAAGGGCAATAATATATTCTTCGTCTTATTCTCTATCCCCTTTTTAATGATTCCTAACATCCTGGTAGATACGCTGGAGGGTAGGGATAGGATACAGAGGGACCTAGACAAATTAGAGGATTGGGCCAAAAGAAACCTGATGAGGTTCAACGAGGACAAGTGCAGAGTCCTGCATTTAGGATGGAATTACACCCCACCACTGGGTGCCTCTAAGAGGCAATACTTCCCCTCTCGCAAGCACAGAGGCTGAGTGTATCAAAGAAACTTTTAATGAAAGGAGGGAAGTCACCCAACATTAATTAGGGAAAATGCCACAAGCAGGATTCATACACATAACACTGTGAGCAGGACACTGAGCCCAGAGTGTGTGGGGCAGAGCCTTCTGCCTCATGTTCCTGAGTCCTACAACCAACAGTTCCTTTTCGGTGCCCCCTTCTGCTCCCTCACCACACTCTCAGGGGTTGTCCTTGGTCAGTAAGGACCCGGGGTTCAGAGGTGCATCTGTGTGAGTTCCCCTCCCACCCGGGGAAGAACGCACCTGGCTTGCTCTGCCATCTGAGCACTCGCTCTGGCTGACCACTTTGCCGGCCACGGTTCCTTGCCACCTGGCCGTCCCCCACCCCCCACTCCCACCAGCTTGGCACTTTCATCAGCCACCCATGAGTCACCTTCTGCTGCCACCTGCCTCTGCTGTGACCTGTGCAGGTCAGTCTCTTAGTGATTGTGAGCTCTCAGCAGGCTGGGCACAAACACTGTCCCACCACAACTGGCTTCTGCGCTCCTTGAGCATTTAAAATAACAAAATGGCTCCTAATAAAGCTTATTTACCTCTGTCTTTGAACAGTGGGAGGAACAAGTTAAACCCAACCAGGGACCCTTTGGGAGGGGGGCACCTCCTAGCTAGAACCTCTCTCCCACCCCTCTTACTGTCACAGGGCTCTGGCATTCGAGCTCCTGGCTTAACGAGGTCTTTTCAGCTGAGGGTGACCCCGCATCTGGGACAGGTTACGCACAGTTCTGCTTCCCTTTACTCATACAATAAAGACGACAACCTTGATAACAGCATTTCATACCCCTGCAGTCAGTACTAAAGTGATTTGTAACCCAACACCAGCCAAAGCACTGGAATGGGTTCCCTAGGGAGGTGGTGGAATCTCCTTCCTTAGAGGTTTTTAAGGCCCGGCTTGACAAAGCCCTGGCTGGGATGATTTAGTTGGGGATTGGTCCTGCTTTGAGCAGGGGGTTGGACTAGATACCTCCTGAGGTCCCTTCCAACCCTGATATTCTATGATTCTATGAAAGCTGATCACTTGGACCAACGCAGCTCTCTCTGCTGCATACCTACGCAGCGTCGCTGTGTTCATGGAAATACAGTTTGCGCCTGAAGTCTCTCCCCCTCCCACCTAGCTGTCAGGGGAGAATTCATTCAGACCCTGCTTACAGGCGTGTGTGTGCATGTTTGCATGTGTGTGTG
>NW_020664654.1:303279-312009 GCF_002925995.2 Terrapene triunguis | reverse complement strand
GGGGAGGGGGAAGGAGCTGCCGGGCACTGGGGGGGGTCTCCCTGGTCAAGCTCTGATGCTGTCTGCTGTGCTTTCGGTGGCAGGTTCCTGCTGGCGGTCGCTGTGAGTCTCGCGGGCTGGTGGTGCTCCCTAGCGCTGGGCTGGGCCCCAGAGCAGGACCAGAGTCTCCGGTAAGTGCTGCCCCATGGGTGGAGACTGAGCACCTAGTGCTGGGTTCTGCTCTGCCTGAAGGCCACCCCTCCCGTCCTCCCTTTCTCTCGCCCATGCACCTGGAACATCCTGTCGGGCAGAGTCCTGGGTCCGGGGTGTGTGGATCTCCCAGTGTAACTGCGAGTTTCCCCCACCCTCCCAGAGGTGTATTTGGGGGCCCCCCACAACACATACTAAAAAGTGAATGGTGGCCCCCTTGAGCTGCTTTGCTTATGCCTATCGCCGGCTCTGCTCATGCTGTTTGGGCCCCACTCCGTCCAAGTGGGTCACCATAGCACCCTCTTCCCCTCAGGGTCCCTGCTGAATGGAGCCACCTGGGCCGGGTCGCTCCCTTGGATGAGCTCGTGTTGACCTTTGCCCTCAGGCAGCAGAACGTGGAGCATCTGGTGAAGCTGGTGGGAAGAGTCTCAGACCCTGATTCACCTCAGTATGGTAACTGCCCTGGAGAGAGCGGGGACTGAGGGGGATCTTCCAGAGGGCCTTGGGGCTGTTCACGCAGCTGCCCTCTGCTTTACCACCCCTTCCCCCACCACCACCCGGGGAGTGCATCTCTGCCCAGCCAGTGTAGTTGCTTCTGGGCGCAGGTGCTGTGAAGAGCAGAATCTGACAACATGGAGGGAAACGTGGTGTGCTGGGAGTCCAAGGGTACAAATATGGAGATGTTTCCCTGGGGCATGGGGAGTGCTGGACTCTTCCAGGAGAGAGCTGCCTTACTGTTCTCCTGGGTAGGGGCCAACTAGCTGTCACCTCTGCCCTGTGCTGCAGGAAAGTACCTGTCACTGGAGGAGCTGCGCACACTCGTCCAGCCCTCTCTCCTGACGCTCAGCACTGTGCACAAGTGGTTGGGGGCCTACGGGATCAAGGGCTGCAAGACCATTAGCACCTTGGACTTCCTAGAGTGTGTGATGCCAGCCAGGTGAGTCCCTTGGCCGGGGGGCGGGGCTGGGCTTGCCTCATTAAATTCAGTGAGTCTTTATTGGCCACACAAGTTGTGTCGGCACTGCCTGGGTGGAAGGAGAAGCCAGGGCCCTGTAGTCTGTGTCGGGACAGGGATGTAACCCCTGCATAGGGTCCCATGCTGTGTGCTGGTTGAGCCCTTGGCAGCGCTCGGGCGGGGCGCTCCTTGGGGCGCGGAGCCAGACACCTGCTCTAAGCCGAGCGGCACGGTAAGGGGGCCAGAGAGTTGGAGAAAGGGGACAGTCAGGGACAGGGAGCAGGGGGGGTTAGATGGGTCGGGGGTTCTGGGGGGGCTGTCGGGGGCAGGGGTGTGGAGAGGGATCGAGGCAGGTAGGGAGCAGAGGGAGTTGGATGGGTCGGGAATTCTGGGGGTCCTGTCAGGGCGGGGAGCAGTTGGATAGGGCATGGAAGTCCCAGGGGTCTGTCTGGGGGCGGGGGTGTGAATATGAGGTGGGGGTGTGGATAAGGGTCGGGGCAGTCAGGGGACAGGTAGGGTCCTAGGGGGGCAGTTAGGATGCGGGGTTCTCAGGAGGGGACAGTCAGGGGACAAGAAGCAGGGAGGCTTAGATAGGGGGTGGGGTCATAGGTGGCAGTTAGTGGCAGGGGTCCCAGGAGGGGGCAGTCAGGGGACAAGGAGCAGGGGGGGTTGGGGGTTCTGAGGGGGGCAGTGAGGGGGTGGGAAGTGGGAGGGAGTGGATGGGGGCGGGGCGGGGCTAGAGTGGGGCTTCCCTCCCCCTCTCCCCCCCTCCCCCCCCCCAAGTGTCCTCTTTTTTGATTGTGGAAATATGGTAACCCTAGTTTCCGGTGTTGGCCAAGAAGTGCCCGCAGGTCTCAAGTGTCATAGAGTTTAAGACCAGAAGGGACCACCAAATCATCCAGTCTGATCTCCTGCATATCGCAGGCCACCGCTGCTCTGTCCTCGCAGTCTGCCTTGTGGTCACTCACAAGCCTAAAATAATGCTGCTGAACATATGTTTCCAGGCATGTTGTTTGGTCCATCGCATGTCACCAGGGATTTGGAATTTTACAGATCCTTGGCATTCTGTTAACCAGGCTCCAGGCTGATGGTGATTATGAAAATACTTTTGTAAATTCACAACATTGTTTCATCAAAGCACTTGGTGTAAGGTCTGGTCCGTGTAGATTTAACTGGTATGATGTACATCCATATGTAACTGGTGGTATGTCGTTCCAAAGCACGTCTCATACTCTGTTAGGTAGCTCTTAACAACACAACCGTGCAGTGCATTTGTTAGTGGCTTGGTTTCTCTTCCCAGTGTCACACAGTACTTCTCAGTTGTTTTATTGCTTCCAGTATTAGCTCCTGATACATAAACCACAATTTTCCCCATCTGTACACAATTAGCTATCCCTGGGGTCATTGTGCACATTACTCCAGCAATCCAGTATTAATGTGACTACTTTTCTATGTAATTTGTTGCCTGCTTCCACCCTCAAGCCATCAGTAACAACATCTAATAGTTCCCCTTCTATCTGCTTGCGATTGAGTAGTTTGTAGCCTGACCTTCGGCAGCTGATCACTGCGTGAAAAGTTGGATGCTCAGTGTGACAAAGTGGGGATTTTCCCTTGTTACCTTGTATGTGAGCCTATGTGAATCATACTGTTTCACATGAATGCTGTGTGTGCCTCAGTTTCCCTGTGTATTGCACCAATGTCTAGGTGGTGGGAATAAGGGGGTGTGACTTTTCCGGAGGCTGCTCCAGCTGCCTGTACCAATGCTATGACTGCCCCTTCGTAACCTCAGACCCAGGAAGGTGGAAGCTGTGTAAGCTTCTTGCCCTGGCGACAGTCTGCTCCATGGGAGAGGAGGCTCCCCCAGAGTCCTGCCTGGCTTCGTAGGGAGCAGTTCCAGAGCATCGCCCGGGGACTCCGTGACTCAGTAACAGAAAAGGGAATATTACAATGGTAAAAAAATTGTGTAATTTTCATGTCTGTCTTTTGTTTCCGTTCTGGAGTTTTTTGCTACAAACATAGCCATTTGTGGTTGAAAAACTGTGGAACTTCCTCCTTGTTGTCTTTGGCTGACTGAGATCTGGCTTCCTTTTGATGTACTTTGCAATGGCAATGCGGTATTATCAGTACCTAGAGCCACAGTTGCCAAGGTGAACTGCAATGAATGTCTAGGGTGGAGGGGCACTAGTGCCCAGATTTCTCTGGTCAGGGAAAGCATGGTCAAAGAGACTGACATATATTACCTGGCATTGGGAAAATATGGAACTTCTGTGCCTTTGGCTAAAGTGCATTTGGAGTGGGAAGCTCTGTAGAGTAGCTTAAAAGTTGGGGAGTTGGATTGTATTCCAGTGGAAATGCTGGTAGGAAATGATATTTTGAACATGTCCAAATAGTCATGCTGGGTCAGACCAATAGTCCGTCTTCCAACAGTGGCCGGTGCCAGATGCATGAGAGGGAATGAACAGAACAGGGCAACTTATCAAGTGGTCCATCCCCTGTTGTCAAGTGTCCTCTTCTGGCAGTCAGAAGGTAGGGACACCCAGAGCATGAGGTTGTGTCCCTGCCATATTGACTAATAGCCATTAACTGACCTATCCTCCATGAATTCATCTAATTCTTATTTGAACCCAGTTCTACTTTGGCCTTCCCAATATCCCTTGACAATGAGTTGCACAGGTTGACTGTGCGTTGTGTGAAAATGTACTTCCTTAAGTTTGTTTTAAGCCTGCTGCCTATTAATTTCATTGGGTGACCCCTGGTTTTCGTGTTATATGAAGAGGTAAATAACACTTCCCTGTTCACTTTCTCCACACCAGTCATGATTTTATAGACCCCTATTGTATTCCCCCCTCAGTCATCTCTTTTCTAAGCTGAACAGTCCCTGTCTTTTTAATCTGTTTCCATATGGAAGCTGTTCCATATGCCTAATCATTTTTGTTGCCCTTCTCTATAGCATTTCCAATTATTTCCAATATTCCAAGGAATATTGTTATGTAATCCCCAAAGGGAATGGTAAAGACAACTACTGAGGGGGAAGGGTGGGCACTTCCAGCTCAGCAGAAAGAAGCAGTATGTTTTTCAGGCTGACACCAGTTGTATAGCAGAGGAAAAGAGCATGCCCTTTGGGGGGAGGAGCTAACCTCTGTGACTGCCCAGTTGTTAGCTGCCAGCATCTTGCAGATGAGCAGAGGGCAGACAGTGCTCTGGAAAGCACAAAGAGACACATTCTAGAGCAGTGGTCTTCAAACTGCGGGTCGCGACCCAGTACTGGGTTGCGGAATGTAAGTCACTGGGTCGCGGTGGCTCTGGTCAGCACCACCAACCGGGCCGTTGAAAGTCCCATCGGAGGTGCTGCCCAGCCACGGCAGGCTAGTCCCTACCTGACACCACGCCGCATCCCGGAAGCGGCCAGCAGCAGGTCTGCCCCTGACCTGAGCACTGGCTCCGCACTCCTATTGGCTGGAAACCGGCCAATGGGAACTGGGGGGAGCGGTGCCTTCGGGCGAGAGCTGCCCGGAGCCGCTGGCGCACTTCTGCATAGTAGCCGGACCTGCTGCTGGCTGCTTCCGGGGCGCAGCGCGGTCTGCGGTGCCAGGACAGGCAGGACGCGTGCTTCTGCACCCCTGCTGTGACACTGACCAGGAGCTGCCTGAGGTAAGCCCGTGCCCAAGCCCTGAGCCACCCCTGCCCAGAGCCCCTTCCTGCACCCCAAACTCCTCATCCCCAGCCCAGAGCCCTGACCCCCTCCGGCACCCCAACCCTCTTCCCCAGCCCTGAGCCCCTCCTACACCCCAAACCCCTCATCCCCAGCTCCGTTGGGTGGTGGTATCAACAATTTTCTTCAACTGGGTCGCCAGAAATAAAGTTTGAAAACCACTGTCCTAGAGCAGCAGGGCCCAAAAGTCAGTCACAACGCCCAGGGGGGTCACTCCATCAGGAGATGGGACCCCGGCAATCCTGAGTGTGTGGAAAACACCATTTTACACAATGGCATCCTCTGCACAGTGTGCCCTCAGATGCACCGTACGTGTGCGAGGTCACGCTTTGCGGAAGCTGCCATTTTGAAATGGCGTCCTCCATGCTGTGTGAGGTCATGGGAAGCAATATATGTGGAAATGGTGTCATGCAAGGAAATGTTTGGGAACCACTGTCCTAGAGGGGGCATCAGTGAGGGGAAATGGAGAAAGGTTGTTTGAAGATTAAGTATGTACAGGAAAGTACATACAGGTTTGTGCAGGTCACTGTGCTGTGATTAGGCTCTGAGCCAAAGCTGCACGGCACAGATGCACCCAGGGTTACCGGGCAGGTGGTGACACCCCCCCCCAAAGCATTACCGCCCGCAGGAGACTGGCTTGGCCACAGGCAGTGTGAGATGCCCAGTGCCTGACACCCACGCAACACCTGTCAGGGCAGGTCTAGATCAGTGGCTCTGACCCAGGGGGTACACAGAGCTCTTCCAGTGGGTACATCCGCTCATCTAGGTAGCTGCCTAGTTTTACAACAGGCTACATAAAAAGCACTAGCGAAGTCAGTACAAACTAACATTTCATACAGACAATGACTTGTTTATACTGATCTATACGCTGTTCACTGACATGTAAGTACAAGTTTTATCTTCCAGTTGATTTATTTTATAATTACATGTGTGACGTTGCCCTCCATATGTTTTATGGAAATATGCTTATGAGTGTGAGTATGATGTAATGGGAATATGCTTTATGCAAAAGGTCTCTTGTAAAGTATCATAACAAAGGTTGTAACCTACTGAATATATTCCTCCTATTTGTATGTATGTATCATTCTTGTATCTGAAGCTAGAAATATGAAGTAGAACTCTGAGGTCCTATTGTAGTTATGCAAAGTGTGGGCCATTAACGGTGGTTTAGAATCTTGATGGCTCCCATCAACCAGGACAATTGGTTGTAAATGGCTCTGTTTACTTAGAAACCTTCCTGTGTGCCATGCTGGGCTGACAGCCAACTGACTCCCCCCTTCCCCCCCAAACGCTGCGCCTCTCACGGAGGTGGAGTTATCAGTCGGTCTAGGGGGCGACTTCCCTCAGCTGGAGGACCATTGTGGTGTAGACACTTACAGTTAGGTCAAGATCAGCTGCCTTACTGCCCTAACTCTGTAGTGTAGACCAGGCCTGAAAGACAATGGCCTCCAATTCCCTGCTCTTCTCCTCCATCTCTGCTTATGACATCAGCCGCTCTCAGAGCACTGAGCTAAGGGGAGGCGACCCAGCGTGTGGTGAGACAGAACCTTTGCTTTTCAGTTCACTTAGCTTGTTAAGTTAGGGGTGAGCTTGCGCTTTGCTCCTTTATTTTCGTTTTGTAACAGTCCTGAGCATCATCCCTTGAAATCACTTAAAATCTGGCTCTCTGTAGCTAATAAACGTGTCTTATTGTTTTATCTTAACCAGTCTGTCTGGATTGCGTGTGTGGGAAGCTCTGTTTGGGATAGCAGGGCTGGTGCGTATCTCGTTCTCCTGTGAAAGGACGGACCTTCCACATGCTTGCATTGTTCAGCACGTTTCTGGGAGACGAGGCTGGGGCTAGGAATTTGCTGATGTCTCCCTGTACGTAGTCCATGAGTGACCGGTCAGAGTGCTCCGGTGTGTAGCTAGGAGTGAATGCACATGCTGACAGCTGTGAGCAGGCCAGGAGCCCCAGGTTTGAGAATTATGGGGACACGGCTGTTCAGGGGTCCAGCACGTACCCTGGGGAATGGCACAGTGCACAGGGTGTGAGCAGGGCCATGCCTGGGGGAGGGCAGTGCAGGGAGGGGCAGGCCTGCCTGAGTTCCAGCAGCCCCAGGGACGGAGTGGGGAGCTGGTCCCCCTCTACCCCAGGCTGATGGGTGGTGTTTGATTCTCTCTTGCAGCACGGCGGAGCGTCTCCTGCCAGGAGCCCAGTTCCATCGCTACGAGAGCGGCCAGCGCAGCGCTGTGCGCTCCCCTGTCCCCTACACCCTCCATGAGGACCTGGCTGAACACATTGACTTTGGTATGAGCTGGCCTGGGCTGGGGGGAAGGGCTGCATGTTCCCGGCGCTGTGGAGACCTGGAGAGCTCTCAGGTTCACCTGGTGTGTGAGATGGGCTAACCCAAGCACCTGCTGCTCCCGGCTGGCTCCTGCGAGTCCTCAGCCTCTCCACTCTCCTTCGTGGCTGGGCAGGCCCCTCCTACTCGCAGACATGGTACCAGTGTTCCTAGGCCTGTCCCGGGGTCTCTACTCTGCAGATGGGGAAACAGGCCACGCGTTATTAACTAGCGCTAGCCAAGCCTGATGCTCCCACCCCCACAGAGGGAAGTGAAGGATATGGGGTGATGTTATCTGCCACTATCATGCAGCCACCTCTGGGGTGGGAAGCAGCAGCTGCTCAACAATGAGATAAGAACACTACGGAGCGTTTTGGGACAGGAGGTGAAGGGGAATCTTGGCTCCTCCCTGCAGGGAGGCGCGGAAGAGATTTGGTTGTGTGAGTACGCTGATTCTGGGGTGCTGCTGGGGAGCATCGTATACCCAATGTGAAGGGTGAGTGCCCCCTGCTGCACACCCAGAGCTCCCTGCAGCATAGAGGCCCTGGGGACCCCAAGGGGAGAGCGCCCATCCGGCAGCACCCGGCTCTTTGTGGGCCATCTCTCATCTGCACACAGGCCAGGCCAGCCCAGCCCTGCTGGGGCGGAGGTCTGGGGGGCTCCCAGCTCAGAGTGAATGAGCTTTCACTGCTCCCATGCAGACCAGAAAGGAGGAGGGGCTAGACCAGAGCCCCCCACCCCACTGGAGACACAGGCCCTAACCCTGCCTCATCTGCTTTCTCCTTGGCATCCAGTGGGTGGCCTGCACCGGTTCCCTGCGGAAAGGAAGGTGGTGACCAGAGCCTTGGGGAAGGAGGAGGCGACGGCACGGTACCAGCAGAGGGCAGCTTTCCATCTGGGTGTGACGCCCTCTGTCATCCGCAAGAGATACAACCTGACGGATGGGGACATCGGGGCATTGCCCAATAACAGCCAGGCCTGTGCCCAGGTAACCATGGTGACACCCCTCCATGACAATAGCCATGCTTCAGCCCAGGTAACCATGGTTACACACACACCCCATAACAGTGGCCCAGCCTGTGCCCCAGGACCCACGGGAACCCCCCTGTTGACAGCAGTGGCCAGGCCTGTGTGGAGGCACCGAAGCCGGCTCAGGGACAGCCAGTGGGGATCCCAGCGGGGGGTGTACGTTCCGGACCTATGTCTGGGTCTGGGGGCCCAGGGGAGGGACGGTGCTCTGGGTAGGGTGAGGAATGTCACAGCCTCCCTGCCTGTCCCCCCAGTTCCTGGAGCAGTATTTCCACCCGGCTGACCTGGCAGAGTTCATGAAGCTCTTCGCAAGCAGCTTTGGGCACCGCTCCCGGGTTGACCAGGTGGTCGGGCACCAAGGGCTGGGCAAGGCGGGGCTCGAGGCCAGCCTGGATGTGGAGTACATCATGAGCACAGGTGCCAACATCTCCACCTGGGTCTTCAGTAATGCAGGTACCGGCCCCACCCCCGACACGGGCCTGCGCCCCCCCCACCCCCCACGCAGGTACCGACCCCACCCC
>NW_020664654.1:303104-303269 GCF_002925995.2 Terrapene triunguis | reverse complement strand
CCCCCCACGCAGGTACCGACCCCACCCCTGACACGGGCCTCCCTGTGTGTCCCCCCACCTTTCCCCCCCCAGGTACCGAACCCCACGCAGGTACCGACATCACCCCCAATATGGGCCTGCCCGTGTGCCTCCCCTGATGCCCACGCAGCTGGTATCCCCACCCCC
>NW_020664654.1:295503-303004 GCF_002925995.2 Terrapene triunguis | reverse complement strand
GCCCCTCTGCCACCCCCGACCCCCTCCTCCACGCTGCTGGTATCTTCTTCCTCTGCCAGCATCTCCACCCGAAGCAATTTCCATAAATCCCCCCCCCCCTTCCCTCCCAGCTGGAGGCAGCTGGCCCCATCTCTCTGGTGCCCCAAGGGGGGACTGAGCTCTTTGAGCCTGTCACGCGGGTAAAGGGGAACCAGGCGACATAATTTATTTATGCTGCAAAAGGCCTTTGCCAGGGTCGCCCCTAAGTCACGGGGGGTAAGAGGCAAAGTTCTGCCCGGGCGGGGTCAGAACTGGTCAGGAGACAGAAAGCGAAGAGTTGGGTTAAATTCTCCCCACAGCAGGGGCTGAAGGTTCTGGACTAGCTCTCATCTTGGGTGATGTATTTATTAGTGCTCAGGAAAGTGGGAGAGAAGAAGACGGGGAGTCAGGAGCAGAGGGGACTGTGGAACTTCAGAGAGATCAAACCCAGCCAGGGGAATGGGCAGCACCACCGCAGATGAAATCCCATTTCAAATGCACAGTAATTCGCGAGGGGGGAGGGGTGTGTGTGTATACTCCTACCCCTTACAGGGTCCAAATTAACCCCTTCAGATCAGGGAAGGGACCTGGGCTCATTGTAGACAGTGCAATGGAGACCTCTGCTCGATGCCCAGGTTTGGACAAATAAACAAGGTGTAGGTGTTCCGCTGCATAGGAGCGGAGAGAACTATGCAGAGACTAGTCTGCTGCCTTGGTGTGAGGCAGCTGTGTGGCCTCATGTGGACATGGCGGGACTGGCCCCATCTCATCCGGGCTGGTGCAGAACTCAAGGGACTCAGAGGAAGGTGAAAATCTCCAGATTATAAAGCCAGAGGGGCTGTTGAGATCCTCCTGTCTGACCTAAACCAAGCAAGAGAACGGCTTTCACTCCTGTTTAACTAGAGCAGATCTTCTAGACAGCCAGACCTCAGTCCTGAGTTAAGAATTGCCAGGGATGGAGAATCCACCACAGTTCTTGGAATTTGTTCCACTAGTTTATTATCCTCACTGTGTTTTTCTTATTTCCGGTGTAAATTTCTTGCTTTAACTTCCAGCTACTGGTTCTTTTTGTCCATTTCTCTGCTAGACTAAAAAGTCCATTATGAAAATGCTGTTCCATATGTAGGTACTGATAGACTGTGATCAAGTCAGCCCGTAACCTTCTCTTTGACTCATCTACGCAGCGAGCTGTTGCACGGCACGCCAGGGTGTGACTCTGCAGCGTACCAGCTTGCCGTGTGGCCCCATGCACTGGAAGTTCTGTCCTGCACTTCGATGGACAGGAAAGCGCACTGGGAACTTGTACTTTGCTGTAGCAGGGTCCACGTGGCAAATGAGTGTGCGGTAGATTCACACCCAGGGTTGATGGCACTAACTCGCCGCTTAGACCAGCCCTTTGTTAATGATCTCAGTTACTATAAGGCAGGTTTTTCAATCTTTACATCATTCTTTTGGCTCATCTCTGAACCCTGCACCACTTCTCAACATCCATGTGGATTTGTGGGCAGCAGAACTGGGCACAGGGTTCCAGCAGCGGTCGCACCTGTGCCAAATACAGCAGTAAAATAACCTCCCTGCTGCTCCTTGAGATTCCCCTGTTTATAAATCCAAGGATCGCATTAGCCCTGTTGGCTACAGCATCGCACTGGGAGGGCATGTTCAGCTGATTGTCCAACATGACCCCAACTCCTTTACAGAGACACTGCAGCCTGGACTGGAGTGCCCAGCCTGTAAGAATGGTCTGCATTCTTTGTTCCTACAAGTATACCTTTGGCCAGATTAAAATGCATATTGTTTGTTGGCACCCAGTTTACCAAGCAGTCCAAATCACGTCGTAGTTTTTTACAGGGGCGCTGGAACAATTTGTATAGTGGGGGTGCTGAGAGCCATTGAACCAAATTGTAAACCTTGCATATAATGGAAACCACTTCAAGCCAGGGGGTGCTGCTGCACCCCTAGTTCTGGTACCAATGGGTTTTTTACCACTGTTCTTTTTATTTACCCCTCCCCCAATCTTTGTGTCATCCACGAACTTTGTCTGCACTGTTGTTGTAGCCGTGTGGGTCCCAGGATACTAGAGAGACAAGATGGGTGAGCGTACGTTTTATTGGTGAAAGAGACAGAAGACCTGAAGCAGAGCTCGGTGTACTTTGAAAGCTCGTCTCTTTCACCAACAGATGTTGGTCCAATAGAAAATATCACCTTGCCCACCTCGTCTATCTACAAATTTTATCAGTAACAATTTTTTTCTTTCCAGGTCTTTGATACAAATGTGAAATAGTGTAGGGCCAATAACTGATTCCTGCAGGTCCCGACTAGAAATGTACCTGCTTGATAATTCCTAGCTTAAATTACATGTTGAGACGTGGCAGTTAGCCAGCTTTCAATCAGTTGAATGTGTGCCATGTTAATTTTATATCTTCCTAGGTGTTTTTTAATCAAAATGTCATGCGGTACTGAATCAAACGCCTGACAAAGCTAATGATATTACATCAACACTATTCCCTTTATCAACCAAACGCATATCTCATAGAAAAAAAAAATCATTTGACAAGTTCTAATTTCCATAAACCGACGTTGATTGGTATTAATTGTTATCCTCCTTTAATTCTTTATTAATCGAGTCCTGTATCGGCCCCTCCATTATCTTACTTGAGATCACTGGCAGACCTACAATTTCCCTGGCTGTCCCATTTACAGTCTCTTTGAATATTGGCACAACGTGAGCTTTCTTCCAGTCCTGTGGATCTTCCCCCCTACAGTGCTCCAGAACTGATTGAAAATGAACATGAGTGGTTCAGGGAGCTCCTTGGCCAGCTCTTTTTCTCTCTCTTGGGTGCAAGAGAGATTGAAACCACTGGGAGAAGTGAAACGAATGAGAAGTGACATGAGAAAAGTCTATCACTACTGATTGGTCAAGAGAAGGGGCGATTGGGGGCTTTTGTTTGTCCCCGTGCTGAGAGAGAGGGAAATCAGTGACATGGAAGGGAAATACTTTTTCATGGTATATGTAATTAGCCTGTGGAACTCACTGCCACAGGATGCCTCTGAGGCCAAGGACTTAGCCAGACTAAAAGAGGGACTGGCCATTCTCTGGCTGCAGTGAGTGTAGCGAGTAACAGCTCTGGCAGGGATATTCTAGCATCTCTATTCGTGCCCAGGATGAGACCTGGGGGCTAGGATTACTCTAACCCACGTTGTGTTCCTGCACGGCTTTCCCTCTCCTGGGCCTTCTCTGCTCTGCCCCATGGGGATGGAGGCTCCGGATGGGGGCTGACCCCTTCTCTGCTGCCCCTTGCAGGGAGGCATGAGAGCCAGGAGCCCTTCCTGGCCTGGCTGCTGCTGCTCAGTAACATGTCCTCGGTGCCCTGGGTGCACTCGGTCAGCTACGGGGACGATGAGGACAGCCTGTCCTGGGCCTACATGGAGCGCGTCAATGTGGAGTTCATGAAGGCTGCTGCGCGGGGCTTGACTGTGCTCTTCGCCTCAGGTACACGCAGCCTGCCAGCACCTCTTGCCCTGGGCTGCCTTCCTCCCTGGGAGCGCGTGGATCCTGCTGGGACCCAGGAGTCCCCCTGGTCCCTCCCTGCAGCACTGGGGTGGGGAGATGGGTGCTTGGCCCCTGGCCCCAGTGTCCATGCCCCCTGGCCCCAGTGTCCATGCCTCACGGGCCAGGCTGATCCCGTACTCCTGCCTTGCAGGTGATGCTGGAGCTGGCTGCAGAAAGCTTGCTGGAGGGAGCCACGCTTTCCGGCCCAGCTTCCCAGCCTCCAGGTAACGGGGGTGGGGGGGGGGCTGGGAAGTCTCTGGCAGACAATGCTGTAACCCTGGCCAAGCAGCCGGGGGGCGGCGCAGTCTGTTACAGCTCCTGGCCCTGCTCTGCCCTGGGCTGAGTGCTCCTGGCATAGCCCCAGCCGGGAGGTTTGGGGCTGCTGGGGCAGAGATGCACCTGTTGGGGGAGCAACAACACAGACAAGATGGGAGGGTGAGAGCAGGGGAGGCGGCGAGAGAAGACTGGATGGGGGCAGGCAGGGCGGGGGAAAGCTGGCGGGGCAGGTGGGACAGGGCAGGCTGGGCGGGGGAAGGCTGGATGGGGGGAGGCCAGGCGGGGAAGGCTGGAGGTGAAGGCAGGCTGGGCGGGGAGGGCAGGTGGGGTGGATGGGACAGGGCAGGCTGGGCGGGGGCAGGTCTGGAGGGGAAGGCCAGGTGGGGGCAGGCAGGGCGGGGGAAAGCTGGTGGGGCAGGCAGGGAAGGCTGGAGGGGCGGGCGGCATGGGAAGGCTGGAGGTGAAGGCAGGCTGGGGGGGGCGGGCGGCGTGGGAAGGCTGGAGGTGAAGGCAGGCTGGGGGGGGCGGGCGGCGCGGGAAGGCTGGAGGTGAAGGCAGGCTGGGCGGGGAAGGTGGGTGGGACAGGGCAGGGGCAGGTCTGGGGGGGAAGGCCAGTCGGGGGCGGGCGGGACGGGGGAGGGCTGGAGGGGAATCTCGGGCAGGGGCAGGGCAGGCAGCACGGTTCCCCAGGGAATGGAAAGGGGCTTAGAGACCTATGCAGAAGAACCGAGAACTGGGGGCCTGAGGGAGCCCTGAGAACTGCCAGCTCTAGGGGGCAGTGGGGCCTGGAAGGCCAGAGAAGTGGGGGCTCCTGCGGTATTAGTTTCTCCGTTAGTGGGAGCTGCTGGCCCCCCAGTGAGAAGTTGTCTCTGGTGGCCTGGCCAGTGCAGCTCCCCCCACCTGTCCCCACAGCCCCTATGTGACCACGGTGGGTGGCACAGCCTTTAAGAACCCCTTCCGAGTGACCTGGGAGGTGACGGACTATATCAGCGGCGGGGGCTTCAGCAACGTCTTCCCTATGCCTGACTACCAGGTGCGTGGGGCTGGGACCGAGATGTGGGGGGTGCAGCGCAGTGGCTGGCAGGTTGGGGGAGTGGGTGAGGGGATGGGGTGGGGGGAAGGGGCAGGATGGCGGCTGGGAGGTGGGTGTGGGGCGGGGGAAGGGGTGGGGCAAAGAGGCAGGATGGTGGCTGGGGGTGGATGTGGGGCTGGGGGGAAGGGGCAGGATTGTGGCTGGGGGGTGGGTGAGGGGCAGAGGGAAGGGGTGGGGCGAAGGGGCAGGGCCCAGTTGCGAGGTTTCCCTCCCCATCTGACTGTCTCTTCCAGGCTGCGGCTGTCAGGAATTTCTTGCGCTCAGCCCCAAAGCTGCCACCCCTCTCCTACTACAACAGCAGCGGCCGTGCCTACCCCGACCTGGCTGCCCTCTCTGACAACTACTGGGTGGTGACCAACCGCATCCCCCTGCCCTGGGTGTCTGGGACATCGGTAAGGAGCAGCCCTAGGCTGGGCCGTGGGCTCTGAGCCCCCCGACGTCCCCAGGGCCCTGACGCACCTTTCTTCCCCCCCCCCTCCAGGCCTCCACCCCCGTGGTAGGGGGCATTATGGCCCTGATCAACGACCGCCGTTTGCAGAAAGGTCTGCCGCCTCTGGGCTTCCTGAACCCGGCGCTCTACAAACTGCAGAAGGGGCCTACTGCTGCCCTCTACGACGTGAGTGGGGCTGAGGGGTGAAGTGTCAGCAGCCGTGGGCTCCGTGCAAGGGGAGGACCCAGGCCTGGGGGCTGGAGAGACGAGTCCTGTCTAAGGGTGGAGGGAGACGTTTGTCCTGGATCCAGGGGAGGGGGCGGCCTGCCTGGGGCTTTTCCAGCTCCAGCCTTGGAGTGTCCTGTAGCTGGAACTCCCGCTGTGCGGGGCAGTGATTCCCCGTCCCCCTGCACCTGGCTCGGTGCTTGTCTGCATGCGGTCGGGGCACTTAGCAGCTGTAGCGTGCACTTACTGAGCTCTCTGACTCCCCAGGTCACCCAGGGCTGCCACCTGTCGTGTCTGGATGCAGCAGTGGAAGGGCAGGGGTTCTGTGCTGGCCCCTCCTGGGACCCCGTCTCAGGCTGGGGCACCCCCAACTTCCCACAGCTCCTGAAAGCTCTGCTCAACCCGTGATGCCGGCAGCAGGAGGAAAGGGCTGGGGCTAGAGAGGAGTACGCAGCAGGCTAAACCACAGGACCACCTCCGTTCTCGCCCCCTCCCTACTACCACATCTAACCTGCGATGGGGCACCTTCCTCCGAGCTGTAGGACCAAGGGGCAGGTCACTGCTGCTCCTGCTGGGCAGGGCCCAAAGGCCCCTTTACCTTACTGAGCAGGCAGCGATTCAGGGCCTCCTGGAAAGAAACGGCTCAAGCTTCCCCCTACCTCGCCTGCTAGTGCCTCCCTCCAGTTATCTCAGGTGCTGCTACTCTGCAGTCAGGTGTGGCAGCTGAGCTGTAGGTTCCCCTGCCTGGCCCCAGGCCCCCAGGAGGGGTGACATGGTGGGAGCTGCTTTGGGGGAGTCCCAGGCAGGGAGGGGAGATGCTCTCACATGAACTTTCCTCAGGGGGAGAAGGCCCACCCTGGCCCCCACTGGCAATAAAGGTGTTGGCTCCAGAGTGTGTCTGGTGGTGCAGCGGGGTGGAGGGATGGGATGGGCTGGCTGGGGGTTTGGGTGAATAAAACCTGGCGGCTGCTATTTGCTGCTTCATGGACTTTGGGAATTTCAGTCCGAGTTTTGGGATTCCTGGGTGTCCCTTCGTTTCTCTCTGTGCTGCGCCCAGTTATGGACAGTGTAAAGCAGAGCTGGAGAGCTGAGGCCTTTGGGTGACTGTTGGGTGCTATGAATGGGTCATTAAAGGACTGGCTGAAACAACCCGTGTTGCTCAAGGAGTCAGACACACAAGGGGAGCGGAAGGGCCGGGAGGTTCAGCCTAGGTTTCCCCATCCCTGGCACAGCCCCCAGCTGGAGGGCCAGCTCAGTGGTTTGTGCATTGGCCTGCTAAACCCAGGGTTGAGAGTTCAATCCCCGAGGGGGCCACTTAGGGATCTGGGGAAAAAATCATTACTTGGTCCTGCTAGTGAAGGCAGGGGGCTGGACTCGATGACCTTTCAGGGTCCCTTCCAGTTCTATAAGATAGGTATATCTCAATATATTATTATTAACAAAGCAGGAAGGTGTCTGCTTGGACCTACTGAGCAGAGCTCAGCCTGGGATGCAGAGGTTCTGGAGGCCAGGGCTCAGGCCAGGAGGGTGTGAGGCCTGGCCTGAAGGGAGAGGGAGACCCCAGGGGGTCTGGCACAAAACAGGGGCTCTTCCTAAGGCCTGTTCCAAAACTGGGGTGTAGTGCCAATCCTGGGAATCCATGACACTCCCCCTCCCTGAAACTCCCCATGGGAACTGGGGGTGCCCCACCCAGAATAGTGCAAAACCCCTTTCCCCACTGGAACAGGGTGTCCCCTCTTTCACCCTCCCCTGCCCAGAACAGAGAGGTGCCCCAGGAACAGGACACCCCCCCTTCACCCTCTATCCTTAGGAACAGCTCCCCCCAACAGAGCACCCTGCCCCCCTTCCTCCACCTGCAACAGCCCCCCCCAACAGAGCACCCCCACACATGCACCTGGAACAGCCCCCC
>NW_020664654.1:247002-270503 GCF_002925995.2 Terrapene triunguis | reverse complement strand
GGGTATATTGTACAAGTCATGGACAGGTCCCAGGCCGTAAATTTTTGTTCACTGCCCGTGATCGATCCATGGCTTTTACTAAAAGTACCTGTGACAAACCGTAGCCTTAGTTATCGGCCTTGAGTTCCCCCTTTAGCACCTCCATCGTCCAGGGGCCCCACTGGTTGTTAGCAGCTTCCTGCTTCTGATGCACTTACAAATTGTTTGCTGTTACTCTTTGAGTCTTTGGCTAGTTGTTCCTCAAATTCTTTTTTGGCCGTTCTAATTATATTTGTATACTTCACTTGCCAGAGTTTATGCTCTTTTCTATTTTCCTCACTAGAATTTAACTTCTACTTTTTAAAGGATGCTTTTGCCTCTCACTGCTTCTCTTAGTTTGTTTAGCCACGGTGGCTCTTTTTTGGGATTTCACTTTTGACGCTGTACCTTTCAATTTCCGTTTCACAAACCTCCTCGCTGTCCTGTAGTTTTCCTTTCTGAACTGTGGTGGGCTTCTCTGGTGTCCTCCCCCTTCCCGGTCCCCAGGGATGGTCGTTATTACCAAGCGGTTCAGCTATATTCACCTCTTGTACCAGATCCTGTGCTTCACTTAGGACTAAATCAAGAATTCCCTCTCCTCTGGTGGGTTCCAGGACTAGCTGCTCCAAGAAGCAGCCGTTTAAGGTGTCAAGGAACTTTATCTCTGCATCCCGTGCTGAGGTAACATGTACCCAGTCAGTATGGGGATAGTTGAAATCCCCCATTATTATTGAGTTTTTTATTTTTATAGCCTCTCTAATCTCCCTGAGCATTTCACAGTCACTATCGCCATCCTGGTCAGGTGGTCGGTAATATATCCCTACTGCTATAGTAGGAATTACTCTCCATAAGGATTCTATGGCACAATTTGGATATGAGCTCAGGTGCGGGTTTAAACTACTCTAGTTATACCGGTCTAACCCCCTGTGTAGACACTCTTGTTCCAGTATAAGAGAGCCTGTTTTCAACACTGATTTTGTCACATGGGAAGTGGTTCAAGGTAAACCGAATAAAGCCACTTTTGTACTGGAATAGAGTGTCCCCATGGGTGTTTATACTGGTATAACTAGATCATCTGCACTGGTGCAACTGCTTAAACTTTCCTGTGCAGATAAGGCCTTAGGCTCCCCTCCCTGCTGCATGCTCATCCCCCTCTCAGAGACTCCCAGAAATGTAGGGCAGGATCGACCTCGAGAGGTCATCTCGCCCAGCCCCTTGAGCATCCTTAGTGTCCACCAGAGCTCTCGGCCATTCCCTGGGCGCTGTGGAGGGCCTGCTCTGCCTCTCTTCCTCCCACAGCTACTGTGGCTACACGGCCCTTCCGAAAGTCAGAGGGGCAGGCCGGAGGTGGGCTGTGCTGGGACTTGGGTCTGATGCGCAGGGTGTGGAGAATGCACAGGAGAGAGCAGCAAGGTGGTGGGTGGGTAGGCAGGCTGGGGAGGGGGGGGCTGAGTATTCGCGGGGGTGGGGGGAAGCCAATGAGATTGAAGGATGATACTGACTGCTGAGGTTGGGAGCAGAGGGACCGACTGGGACAGGTGGGGAAGCTGTCATTGGAGGCAAGTGAGCAGGGCTGCCCTGTGGGGTTTGGTGTCCCCAGTGGGGCGGGGAAAGGCTCTGTGAGGGGGTGGGAGGCTGGCATGCCTTGGGGGCAGGTGTGGTGGTTTGGCTGTGGGTGTGGGGAGAGTGTGTATATACGTACCTGGTGACGGTGGGAAGGCTGCCGGTGCCCCTGCCTGCTCTGCCAGGAATTGCCAGGTGCTCAGTACAGTTCTCACCTCTCCTTGCGGGGTGGCTTTCAGTGCCTGACTGGGATATAATAAATAAATAATTAATGGAGATATTCCATCTCCTAGAACTGGAAGGGACCTTGAAAGGTCATCAAGTCCAGCCCCCTGCCTTCACTAGCAGGACCAAGTACTGATTTTGCCCCAGATCCCTAAGTGGTCTCCTCAAGGATTGAACTCACAACCCTGGGTTTAGCAGGCCAATGCTCAAACCACTGAGCTATCCCTCCCCCCCTGCGCATGGGACCCCCTCCATGGCCTCCCCTGAGTTACTGTGGGTTTATGCTGCCATCACTGCAAATACGGCCTGGCCACAGAGAGGCGGTGTCCCACTGAAATCAGTGTGCAGTCCTCTTGTTAGACTGCACGTGTGCCTGGGGGCAGAGCTGGGGCCATGTGTGACCAGGTGCAGTTCTGGCTGCATGGGCAGCATTACCACTGACACCCCTGGTGTGCCTGGGCCTCGCTTTGCAGCCTGCTGTGTGTGTTTGAAAAGAAACCGACCTTAGAACAAATGAGCATAGGGGTGGGGCTAATGCTATGGCGTGGTCCCCCAGAATGGCAGGAGGGGTTCGTTCCTGGGTGCTGCCGGGGGCCTGCTGTAAGGTGCAGGGATCAAAGACCCTGTAGCCAAGTGAGAACTGAGTTACAGAAATGATTGGATGGGCCCCTGGGTGGATCCTGGCCAGCCACTCTTGTGGGGACAGACCCTGTAACCAGGAGACCCCAGCTGATGTCCCTCAGCCGTAAGAAATGGCAAAGAGCCAGGCTTTATTGTCCCTCTAGCAGGGACCCTTCCTGTTTCAGTCCCTCCTGACCCCGGATCTCCGCTCTCGGTACCCTAGAGCATGGGGCACTGAGGGGTGGCAGCACCAGTGACAGGTGGTATTCGGCACTGAACAGCAGAGTCTGGGCTGTGTGAGGGGACAGCGAGGGACGCCTCTTAGCACAGCTTACCTGGCCAGTGGCCTCGTGGGTGGGAAGTCCCTGCAGGCCAGGGCACAGTGGGTGAGCAGTGCAGAGGACTCCCTCTCTGGGTGTGGGAGGCTGAGTGGTGCTGGGCCAGGCTGTGCACCCTGGCTGGCAGGGCCTCACATGGCATGCAGCTCTGGCTCCATTTGCTGTGGCTGAGCGGCCCTGGGACAGGCCAAGTGAGTGGGAGGTTGCCTGCATAGATTACCATGGAGGGGGCTTGCCTGGCTGTCAGCGTAGGGAGCCCCTGGCCCAGTCCCTGCTGGTTCCTGGCAGAGCCAGTCTTGAAGGCAGATTCTGTTCAGTGCAAGCCCCTGGGGGAGCAGTTTATAAATCCGGGCTGGCTTGTGCTGGCTCTGGGTCTGTGCCCCCTGACTCTGTGCCTGGGGGGACAGGGGGAGGGAAGGGATCATGCAGGCCATGGACCCTTCTACCCTGGTGACACCAGAACAAGGAATTTGCAGCATGCTCCTCACCACAGTGCCCTCGGGCAGATGGTGCCCTCGTCTTCAGGGTATTGGGTACCACGAAGGACTCGGGGGCCTGTAGTCCCACTCTGTCAGTCTGTTTGTCCTGCCTGTGGACACTTGGTGGGGAAGGTGGGCCGTATGGGGACTCTGATAGGTTCTGGGCAGCAGCCTCCTGCTCCCTCAGTGCTCTCTCCACAGAGACCATAGGCCTAGCCTACCGTGCGGCCAGGTGCAGGGCTGTGGCATGGGGTGCAGGGAGCGGGGCCCCCAGCAAGCAGTGTGGCCCCAGTCCTGATTCCAGGAGACCTGTGTTCCTGGCATGCCATGCAGCCCACAGAGAGCCAGGCGTGAGGGTTTGTGTGAGGCACGGGTGTGCCCTGGGGTCAGAGCTTGGGCCTGTCTCCCTCACTTTAGTTGAGCCTGAAGAGGGTGGGGGGTGTTCAAAGATGCTTGGATTACAAACTGCCCTGTCTGGGCACCCGGACGGCACCTGCCAGCCACCAGCTGCCTAGAGGCGAGCCGGCAGGGAGCGTCCCCCTGTATCCTGGGAGTGTCCCCCCTCCCCAGGGCAAGTCTCTGTCTATCTGCGAAGTAGACACCTTCTTCCCCAGACCCCCAGGGGATCCCCTCTCCTCAGCTCCCTGTCTAGGCCTCTCTGCTGCTGGGTGCCTGCTGTGCTCAGCGTGGGCGGGGCTGGGGAAGGTGCTTGTACCCAGCAGGGCTCAGTGTGGGCGCCAGCCCGAGGACTCTTTCCACTTCCCTTGCAGGGGTTGGTTCTGTCCCCGGGAGTGGGAGGGGTAAGGGGGCAAGAGATGTGGGGCAGAAGGTCTGGGGTGGGGTCAGGGGCTTGTCAGATAGAGAGACAAAATTCCTCTTCCCAGGTGTTTTAGCCCCTCCTTTGCCCACATCCCCACCACAGTCCCAGCTCAGGGCCCCTCTCCCAGAGGTGTACCAGTCAGATCTTACCCACAAATCACGCTGTTGCCAATCCTTTAGAATCTAAAATCTAAAGGTTTATTCATAAAAGGAAAAAGATCGAGATGAGAGCTAGAATTGGTTAAATGGAATCAATTACATACAGTAATGGCAAAGTTCTTGGTTCAGGCTTGTAGCAGCGATAGAATAAACTGCAGGTTCAAATCAAGTCTCTGGAACATCCACAGCTGGGATGGGTCATTCAGCCCTTTGTTCAGAGCTTCAGTTTGTAGCAAATTTCCTCCAGAGGTATGAAGCAGGATTGAAGACAAGATGGAGGAGATGCAGCAGCTTTTTATAGTCTCTTGCCATGTGGCCTCTGCTTTCTTTGTCCCAAAGACAATCATTCCAGCACATGGCATGGAAAAGCCTCCAAGTTCTGTCCATAGGCATGTCCCTGCCTTGCTGAGTACAAGGGTATCTGCCTTCTCTCAGTGGGTCAGTTGTAGCTGATGGTCCTTAATGGGCCATCAAGCAGGCTAGGCAGAGCTGACACCAACTTGTCTGGGGTGTCACCCAGAAGCACAGCACAAGTTTGAACTACAGACAGTCTAGAGCCAATACTTATAACTTTAAATACAAAAATGATACACGCACACAGATTGCATAATCATAACCAGCAAACCATAACTCATAGGCACCGTACTTGATCTCCTTTGTACAAGATTTGGCGCCATTACACGATCTTGGTTGCAACAATGATCTATATAGTCCCAGTTTGTGTCAGTAATGTCACAGGGCCCATGGATGACCAGGTGTGAGCTGAGCCGTGCCAGCTGGGGGTAATCAGGGTGACTGCAGGGGAATCTCGGGGGAGCACCCCGCAGAGAGAGGGCTCCAGCTGGGAAGTATCTTCCTGGGAGGGGGACAGAGAGCCCCGGGGGTGGGGGGGACTCCGGGTCTGCCCTGGTGTGGGGCTGCCCAAGCTCTGCCCAACGCCATGCTGAGTCCTGCTTGTTCCCTGGCAGGAGCTGAAGGGCTTCAACTCGCTGGATGACCTGCTGCACGTCAAGGGCATTACCACCCGCATCCTGGAGCTGAACAGCCAGCGCATGACCTGCAGGAGGAGGCCAAGCAGCGAGGAGGCCCCTGGCGGGAGCCCTAGCCAGCAGGAGGAGGATGTCCCTGTGCCTCAGGTAGGGAGCGGCGGACCATGCTCTGCCCGTGCTGCAGGGGGTGCACAGTGGGTGCCCCAGGTTGTGGGAGGGTGTCTGGCTCTCTGAGTGGGAGGGGTCCGGCCATTATTGTAAAGGGAGGCAAGTACCCAAGAGGAGAGGGCTCTATTTTAGCCTCCTGCGGGGACAGGGAGGAGGCACTGAAAAGAGTGCTGAGACCACGGATCCATCTGTAACATCCCTGGTAGCCTGCCAGGGACGATCCCTTCCTCTCTGACGTGGCGCCCCGAAGAGAGCGTGCCGCTGGCATTGCCGGGGGGCTGAGCCACTCTCTTTGACAGCAGAGCGCGCGGGCTGGCTCCTGGCCTGCCAGGGGCTGTGGCTTGTGAGTGCCCTGCCCCAGGCTGCCTCTGGCAAGGATGACCCACGGCAGCCTGTTCCGCCCCAGAGTCCCCGGCTAGGGCTGTGCTCTGGCTACAGAGAGCGCGTCTGGCCCCGAGAGCGGCTGTGCCCTGGCTTCCCAAGGCTGCTGCCCAGACCCTGCCCAGGCTAGTGCACAGGGGCAGGCGTGCCAGCTCAGGCCTGGAGCAGTCTCTGCACCTCGCCCCTGCAGTTGCTCCCCAGTGCTCCCTGATCCAGGCACCACTCCCCTGCGGGAGGCCGAGGAAACACTTCCCCAGAGCAGAAACAGCCCTTCCAGTTTGCCCTGTGAGATCCCCCACCCCAGGGAGGGCAGGCTGGGCCGTCCGGACTGGCTCAGAGCAGCTCACAGAGTGTCTGCACCCCGCTGGCATCCCCCACCGCCTCGCTCTGGGAGCTCCCTGGGGCGATGTCTCCCGCAGTCTGCTCCTGGTGCCCAGTGGGAAGAGAGGGTTCCAGCTGGCGCAGCCCCTGGTTGCTGTGCCAAGTGCTCCTTCACCTCAGAGCCGGCAGGCGGCGTTCGGGATACACCAACGCTGACTTGGTGTTTGAGCCCCGGGGTTCAGCAATGGCTCCCCTTCCTCGACCCGCCTTGGCAGGCTTGGCCTTCCTCTGGAGGCAGCGTGTTAAAGAAGGGGGCTGGGGAAGCTGGGTCTTCGTGTCCTGTGCCCTTTCCTCTCTCTGTGCAGGCACAGCTCTTTGAGCCCCACTGCACGCAGGAGCCCCGCAGCCTGCCCTCCTGGTGCAGTGGGGTCCTGAGCTGCAGCCCCTTCACCCTCCAGCCGCCGAAGTGAGGAGCAGGGTGATGGGGTGGGAGCACCTATGTCCCTTCTCACGGTCGGTCTCTGTCGGAGCGCGGGGCAATGGGAATGGTCTCTCTGCCGTCCCACAGTCTGCCTGGTATTCGCATGGAGGAGCCTGCACTGAGCTGGAGATGGCAACCAGACAGCAGAGCACGCCAGGCAGGCTGGGGGCGCTGCCGTAGTATATGCACTGAGAGTGAGGGGAGTAAGGGCAGATTCATAGATTCAGGTCCAGAAGGGACAATTAAATAATCTATTCACCTGAGGCAAGAGGTCAGAGTGGCGTTCTGCACAGGCGGAGCCAGAGGAGCATGGGCAGGTTGTGGGGATCAGGAGGGTTACTGCTGAAGAGATCTGTGAGAGTCTAGCTCGGTGACGGGAATGGTGAGGAGTACAGGGCACACCTGTGGATGACTGCCCAGCCCAACCAGCAAGAAAATCCAGTGTGCTCACAAAGATCTCCAGCTCTTTAAGGAAGACTGCTGCTCCTTTTTGGGAGTCAGGAGGGTTTTAAACCAATACTAGAAGGGGGGAGGGTAAAAAGAGGGAAGATCTGACCACTCAGCAGATGATAATGTAGAGAGCAAAGGACGCGAAGAGAAGAAAGGATTGAATTGCCTATATGCTAATATTGGGAGCCTGGGAACAAGTAAAAAGAATTGGAATTGGTCATTCGTGAGCATGAATTTGATCTAGTTGGTGTTACAGCAACTTGGTGGGATGTTAAAATCAACGGGACCAATAAAGAGAGGGTGGGGTGATAATATCAAAAATGGCTTTACCTGTTCCCAAATCACTGACAGCTAGAAAGAAAATGATCTTAAATGCTCATGGATCAATGTTCTAATAGATAAAGCACAAGATAGGATACTAGCTGTGACTCTGAGAAAAAGTTGGAGGGGACATAGAAATATTAAATGGTAGGATTGAAAGGGACCGTGAGAAGCCATCTGGTCCAGTCCCCTGCACTCATGGCAGGACCAAGTATTATCTAGATCATCCCTGACAGGTGTTTGTCCAACCTGCTCTTAAAAATCTCCCATGGTAGAGATCCCACAACCTCCCTAGGCAATTTATTCCAGTGTTTAACCACCCTGACAGTTAGGAAGTTTTTCCTACTGTCCAATCTAAAACTCCTTTGCTGCAATTTAAGCCCATTGCTTCTTGTCCTATCCTGAGCTGTTAAGAAGAACAATTTTTCTCCCTCCTCCTTGTAACAACCTTTTATGTACTTGAAAACTGTTATCATATCCCCTCTCAGTCTTTATCCCCTCTGTCTTTTCTTCTCCAGACCAAACAAATCCAATTTTTTCATCTTCCCTCATAGGTCATGTTTTCTAGACCTTTAATCATTTTTGTTGCTCTTCTCTGGACTTTCTCCAATTTGTCCACATCCTTCCTGAAATGTGGCGCCCGGAACTGGACACACTACTCTAGTTGGGGCCTAATCAGCGCGGAGTAGAGCGGAAGAATTACTTCTCGTGTCTTGCTTACAACACTCCTGCTAATACATCCCAGAATGATGTTCGCTTTTTTTGCAACAGTGTTACACTGTTTAGCTTGTGATCCACTATGACCCCCAGATCCCTTTCCGCAGTACTCCTTCCTAGGCCGTCATTTCCCATTTTGTAAGTGTGCAACTGATTGTTCCTTCCTAAGGGGAGTACTTTGTATTTGTCCTTATTGAATTTCATCCTATTTACTTCAGATCATTTCTCCAGTTTGTTCAAATCAGTTTGAATTTTAATCCTGTCCTCCAAAACCGTGGCAACCCCTCCCAGCTTGGTTTCAGCCGCAAACTTTATAAGTGTACTCTCTATGCCATTATCTAAATCGTTGATGGAGACACTGAACAGAACCAGACCCAGAACTGATTCTGCCTGGTGGATAATCAGCTGAGCATGAGCTCCCATTGCAATGCTGTGGCCAGAAGGGCTGATGTGCTCCTTGGACGTAGAAACAGGAGAATCCCATGTAAGAGTAAGAGGTTTTGTAACCTGCATCTGTCACTGGTGCGACTGCCACTCAAATATTGTGTCCGGTTCTGGTGTCCACAATTCAAGAAGATCCACTAGAATTACTGCAGGATTGGGAGTCCTGTCTTCTAGAGAGAGCGCTCAGGATCTCAATCTGTTTGGCTTGATAAACAGCAGTTAAGGGGTTGTGAGAAAATGGGAATTTTCTGTAGTGTTTTTATGAGGCCTATGTGTGCCTCAGTTTCCCCTGTATGTTGCATGGCTACCCAGTGGGTGGAGGGAAAGGATTAAGTTTGCTCTCAGGCCAGACTAAGAGACAGGTGTGTGTGTTTCACCTCCCTGTCTGGGTGGAATTCACGGTCATTAAGTAATGGCAAAGTTCTTGGTTCAGGCTTGTAGCAGTGATGGAATAAAACCAACCCAGAGCAACAGGAGACCAGAGAGACAATGCAAGCGCCAGTGACTCCTGGATTTCCCTGCCTCTCAGCAGGGATGCTGAGCAAGAGCCCCTGCTTGAGAACAAAAGGCTGGGCAGTGTGAGCTGGGCGGTAAGTGTGAGCTCTGGAAGAAGGCTGGGAGCTCTCTCACCTGGGAACTGGTCAAGGAGGTCAGACTGAGCAGGAAACTGGAGTCGCTACGGCTTGGCTGGGCTCTGGGCTGACCAGGATCGCCTGTGTTTTGTATTTCTCTGTGCTGAGCTAAGGGCTTCCTGTGGTGTGTGCCAGATGGCTAATAAACCCAACTGTTTTGAAAACGCAGCTTGAGTGTCACCATAAATATTCGTGCGGTGCATTGATCCCTGCAGAGGGCATGTTCTCTGCCAGGAGTCTGTCTCAGTGGCACTTGCTGCTTCACACCGTGAGCTCTGTTCAGCAACTCTCAGAGCTTCAGTCTCAGGAGGCAGACACACCGCGTGACCTGACCTGAAGGGAGAGTGAGACCCCTTGGGTCTGGCACATTGAAGGGCTTCCTCCTAGAAATTGGGGGTGTAACACCGATCTTGCGGTTCCATGATGGGATGACTTGATCATAGTTAATAAACACCAACCCTTTTATAATAGAGGGCTCTTCGGTCTAGGAGGCAAAGGTGTAACAAGATCCAATGCCTGGAAGTTGAAGCTAGACAAATTCAGACTAGAAATGACATGCAGATTTTTAACAGTGAGGATAATTTAACCATTGGAGCAATTTACCAAGGGATATGGTGGATTCTCCAGCACTGGCAATTGTTAAATCAAAATGGATTGAGATCTGCTCTAGTTCAAACAGGACTTAATTCAGGGAAGTCCAATGGCCTTTGCTCTGTGTCGTACAGGAGGTCAGATTAGATGATCGCAGCAGTCCCAGAGATGTCATTACCTGTTTCCGAGTCACTGACGACTTGGAAGAAAATGCTGCTTCTTCGAGTGCTTGTTCATGTCCATTCCAATCAGGTGTGCACGCCCTTTCCCGTAGCAGCATCCATCAGGTCGGCCTAGTCGCGCCCTCGTGGCACTCAATAGAGAGCCCTGCCGACCCACCACCCCCTCAGTTCCTTCTTACCGCCAGTGACGGTAGCTGGGACTTCCCCTTGCTCTTGCTTTGGCAAGCAGCTTAGCAGGTCCTTAATTACTTACGCGGGCCAGGAGGGCCGCTCGGTGTTTGCTAACACCATGGTTAGCCGTTTTTTAAAAGGGCTCGACAGGCTATACCCTCACATCCGTCAGCCTGTCCTGGCCTGGGACCTCAACGTGGTCCTGTCCCGTCTCATGGGACCGCTATTTGAGCCCTTGGCGACGTGCTCTACCTCTCGGACAAGGTGGCGTTCCTGGTGGCAATAACCTCGGCCAGGAGGGTGTCTGAGCTCAGGGCCCTAACCTCAGAGCTCCCTTATACCATGTCCTATAAGGACAAGGTGCAGCTCAGGCCTAACCCTGCTTTCCTCCCGAAGGTTGTGTTGCAGTTCCACATCGACCAGGACATTGTCCTCCCGGTCTTCTACCCTAAGCCTCATTCCAGCGGCAGGGAGCCAGAGACTTTACTCACTGGATGTCCGCAGGTCAGAGAATGAAGAACATGGAGAGAACGAAGCCATTCAGAAAATTGGTCCAGTGTTGGGGTCCCAATCACTGCGCACTCCACCATCAACAGCGTTCCTGGCTCAGGTTCCCACTCCGGAAATCTGCAGAGCAGCAACGTGGTCCTCCATCCACACTTTCACCGCGCACTATGCGATTCCCTAGCAGGCCAGAGACAATGCGGCCTTCGGACTAGCCGTGCTCCAGTCAGTGAAGACTCCAACCCCACCTCCTGAACTTAGGCTTGTGAGTCACCTGATTGGAATCGACATGAACAAGCACTTGAAGAAGAAAAAACGGTTACTGACCTTCTCGTAACTGTTCTTCGAGGTGTGTTGTTCATGTCCATTCCAATACCCACCCTCCTACCCCTCTGTCGGAGTAGCCGGCAAGAAGGAACTGAGGGGGTGGCAGGTCGGCCGGGCTCTATATTGGGCGCCATGAAGGTGTGACTCCAGGGGTGGCTGGACTGACCCAACAGATGCGGCTAGAGAAAAAATCTTCTGGCTACCACACACATGCGCGTGCACACACCTGTTTGGAATGGGCGTGAACAACATATCTCGAAGAATAACAGTTATGAGACGTGAGTAACTGGTTTTTTTTTTGGTTGCTTATGGATCAATATACCAAAAGTTAAAACACAAGGTGCGGTATTAGATAGTGTCTGCTGCAGACCACCACATCCCACTATGGAACAGGATGACCTGCTCCTTAATCACCAATCTGTAATGTGTCAGATAAAAAGCTGTGTGATCACAGTTGATTTCAATTTGAGTGACACATGCTGGAGGTCTCATGCTGCCAATACTGAAACATCTTTGGAAAATCTAAACATTATACATGATAATTTCCTAACTCAAAAAGTGTTGTGGGAATTCTATATGAGACCTCATCTTGACAGATAAAGAGGAAGGAACTGAACACAGAACTAAAAATCAGAAGTTAGGAATTGTAGAAAATTGATAAGGGAAGCAAAGTGGGACATGGAGAAATCTGTGGCCAGCAGAGTTAAGGACAGTAAGGATTTTTTTAAAGTATATTGGGAACAAAAAGAATCCTAATAATGGTTTCATTGGTCCCTTCTGGCTTTGGAATCTTTGTGGTCGTCTAGTCCTTTGGTTCTAAACCTTTCCAGACTCCTGTACCCCTGTCAGGAGTCTGATTTGTCTTGCGCACCCCAATTTTCACCTAACTTAAAAAAAATACTTGCTTACAAAATTGGACATAATACAAAAGTATTCCAGCACACTATTACTGAAAAATTGCTGAATTTCTTATTTTTACCATATAATTATAAAATAAATCAATTGGAATATCAATCTTGTACTTCCATGTCAGTGTCTAGTATATAGAGCAGAATAAACAAGTAATTGTCTGTATGAAATGTTAGTGTGTACTGACTTCGCTAGTGCTTTTTATGTAGCCTGTTGTAAAACTAGGCAAATATTTAGATGAGTTGATGTACCCCCTGGAAGACCTCTGCATACCAACCCAACTCTGTAGTGTAGACCAGGCTGTAGTTTGGTCCTGCTCTCTATGGCAAGAGAGAACAACTTTTCTCCATCTTTTTAGGCAGCTTTTCAAGTATTTGAAGGCCACTGTCATGCTCTCCCCATCCCCCCCTTAATCTCCTCTTTTCCAAACTAAATATACCCAGTATCAGAGGGGTAGCCGTCTTAGTCTGGATCTGTAAAAAGCACAATTATTTCAAATTTGGTGACGATATATACCTCCAGACCAGTGGCACCGCCAGGGGCACCCGCATGGCCCCACAATATGCCAACATTTTTATGGCTGACCTGGAACAACGCTTCCTCAGCTCTCGTCCACTCACACCCCTTCTCTACCTACGCTACGTTGACGACATCTTCATCATCTGGACCCATGGGAAGGAGACTTTGGAAGAATTCCTCCACGATTTCAACAGCTTCCACCCCACCATCAACCTCAGCCTGGACCAATCTACACGGGAGGTCCACTTCCTAGACACCACGGTCCAAATAAGTGATGGTCACGTTAACACCACCCTTTACCGAAAACCCACCGACCGCTATGCCTACCTTCATGCCTTCAGCTTCCACCCCGGACACACCACACGATCCATCGTCTACAGCCAAGCGTTGAGGTACAACCGCATCTGCTCCAACCCCTCAGACAGAGACCAACACCTACAAGATCTTCACCAAGAATTCACAAAACTGCGATACCCGCACAAGGAAATAAGGAAACAAATCAACAGAGCCAGACGTGTACCCAGAAGCCTCCTGCTACAAGACAAGCCCAAGAAAGAAACCAACAGAACTCCACTGGCCATCACCTACAGTCCTCAGCTTAAACCTCTCCAATGCATTATCAGTGATCTACATCCTGGACAACGATCCCTCGCTTTCACAGACCTTGGGTGGCAGGCCAGTCCTCGCCCACAGACAACCCGCCAACCTTAAGCATATTCTCACCAGCAACCACACACCGCACCATAACAACTCTAACTCAGGAACCAATCCATGCAACAAACCTCGATGCCAACTCTGCCCACATAACTACACCAGCAACACCATCACAGGACCTAACCAGATCAGCTACAACATCACTGGTTCATTCACCTGCACGTCCACCAATGTTATATATGCCATCATGTGCCAGCAATGCCCCTCTGCTATGTACATCGGCCAAACTGGACAGTCACTACGTAAAAGGATAAATGGACACAAGTCAGATATCAGGAATGGCAATATACAAAAACCTGTAGGAGAACACTTCCAACCTCCCTGGCCACACAATAGCAGATGTAAAGGTAGCCATCTTACAGCAAAAAAACTTCAGGCCAGACTCCAAAGAGAAACTGCTGAGCTCCAGTTCATTTGCAAATTTGACACCATCAGCTCAGGATTAAACAAAGACTGTGAATGGCTAGCCAACTACAAAAGCAGTTTCTCCTCCCTTGGTGTTCACACCTCAACTGCTAGCAGAGCACCTCACCCTCCCTGATTGAACTAACCTCATTATCTCCAGACTGATTCTTGCCTGCATATTTATACCTGCCTCTGGAAATTTCCATTACATGTGTCTGATGAAGTGGGCATTCACCCATTCACAAAAGCTTATGTTAGTCTTAAAGGTGCCACAGGACTCTCTGTTGCTAAATATACCCAGTTCCTTCAGCCTTTGCTCGTATGGTTTGTGTTCCATCACTTAGATCCTCTTTGTCGCTCGCCTCTGGATCCTTTCCAGTTTCTCTACATTCTTCCTATGCATTGGTGACCCAAACTGGACACAGTTCTCCAGCTGAGGCCTAAACAGCGCAGAGTAGAGCGGTCCTATCACCTCCCGTGACTCGCTTGCTCTGCCTCTGTTCATGCAACCTAACATTGCATTTGCTTTTAACAGCATCGCATTGCTGACTCCACTGCTCCCAGATCCTTCTCAGCAGTGCTGCTGCCAAACCAGTTCTCCCCCAGTCTGTCTTTGTGCATTCGTTTTTCCTTCCCTAAGTGGAGCACCTCACATTCGTCTTTGTTGAATTTCATTTTATTATCTATATCCCATGTGACCAGGTGCCTGGATGAGCCTCACAGAGAATGCCGCATCAGTCTGCAAGGAATAGGGCAGACACTCCCAAACGGGTGCTTTATTCTGTAGTTTGAGTCCGCACCACACTGGTTAACAAGGAGCCAACCACAGGCCCCCCTCAGGCATTCCAGCCCTTGACTCCCATCCATCCAAACAGGTCTAATCCAGGGAGGGGTTACTGAAAACCTGATTCACCAGACTTGATGTTCTGCCAATCCCAAAGGATTGGACACGCGCCCCAGGTCGGCATGAGTCTTACCCAAATATCACACGGTCAGCCAGTCCTGAACAAACGAACTAACAATGTATTAAGGAAAGAAAAGAGGAGTTATTACTGGTTGAGGAATCATATACATATGAGTGACAAATAAATTTGTTAGTCTCTAAGGTGCCACAAGGAGTCCTCGTCGTTTTGCTGATACAGACTAACACGGCTGCTACTCTGAAACAGGCTCCCAGCACTGATGTTCTATCTGCTGGCTTGTAAAAGTCTCTCCGGAATCATCCCAAAAGTTTTGAATCCAAATGCAGCTGAGGTGTAAAGTCTGATATTCTTTCCTCGCATTTTCCAGGATATGCCAAAGATCTCAGTCCTATGGCTTCCCCTTCCCCTGTTCAAAGTTCAGCAGACTAGAGACGCAGGATCAGGTCTGAGGCTTCTCTTTGACAGCTCTCTAGCTGACAAGCCTCCTCACAGAAGCTGTCACAGCAGGGCGTTCCTCCCAGGAAGAATAGGCCATGCGATGGTTTGTGGACCTTTGCTTTGAAGTTAATCTTCTGTATCCTATGCATACACAGGTACACTAGTTACACTCATTTACATAAGGCAATTAACCGGTCCTCCATTATAACAGAGATAGTTACGTTGAAGACAAAATTGATAATACTACTAGTTTCCTGCAATATCTTACATCTTTGCTCTCGAGGTTAACTGAACACAGTCGCATACATAATGTAAGGCAATTAAGACATGAAAGGGAATTAGTGTCTACAAGCTAATTTGGTTACATTGTTAAACTTCTAACAGGATATAGGTAAACAGACAAATACACTTAGCATCTACCCTTGATTTCTATTACTACAAATGTATGGGTTGGTGATTGCTGGTATAGTACATCTCTTTTAAAGTCACATACACATGAATTGTCCTGATGCAATTGTAATGCCTTTTGTAAAATTGTTATGGGTCAGACACAGGTTGGCTGGGCTGCCAGTGTCACTGCCCAGTTCTCCTCCAGTTTATCAAGATTCCTTTTGAGTTTTAGCTCTATCCTACAAAGTGTTGGCACCCCTCCCCGCTTTGTGTCATCTGCAGATTGGCTCAGTACGCTCTCTAGTCATACAGCCAGGTCATTAATACAGATGTTAAATAACACCGGACCCAGAACAGATCCCTGTGGAACCCCACTCGAGACCTCCCTCCAATCTGACATCATTCCATTAATAGTTACTCTTTGTTTAACCAATATTGTATCCATTTAATGGTAGTTCTCTCAAGCCCGCATTTCTCCAGCTTCTTTTCAGAGTTTCATGTGGGACTGTATCAAAAGCCTTGCTGAAGTTCAGGTATATTCTGTCCGCCACATTCCCCCTATCCACCAAACCAGTCACCTTGTCAAAGAAGGAAATCAAGCTGGTTTGGCACAATTTGTTGTTGGTAAATCCATGCTGGGATTACCCCTTCATCCTCCAGGTATTCAAAAATTGAATGTTTCATACATTGCTTTAGTAACTTCCCAGGTATGGAGGTCAGGCTGACCAGTCTATAGTTCCCTGGCTCCTCCTTTCCCCCCTTTTTAAAGATGGGCACTATATTAGCCCTTCTTCAGTCTTCCGGGACCTCTCCTGTTATCCATGAGTTTGCAAATATTATTGCCAGAGACTCTGAGATTTCTTCATCTAATTCTTTCAGCACCCTGGGGTGAACAGCATCAGGCCCTGCTGACTTGAATTTGTTCAAATTAGTCAGAAGATCTAACATGTTCTTTCCTTATCCCGATCTGCATTCCTTCCCCTTTATTGTCTGTGGTAACTTCGCTAGTCGTCCGGTCACATGTTATTTTTTTGTGAGAAAACTGAAGCAACATCGACAATGAGCAGCTCTGCCTTCCTATCCTCTTCTGTTACCAGCTCACCTTCTCCATTGAGCAGCGGACCCACACCGTCCGTGATCTTTCTCTTTTTCTGACATGTTTGTAGAACCCCTTCCTGTTGTCTCTAACATTCCTCGCCAGCTGTGACTCATTCTTTGCCGTGGCTCTCCTGATTTTGTCCCCACATGCTCGCGCTATTCCCAGGTACACTTCCTTGGTGATGTTCCCTTCTTCCATTCCCTGTGGGGTAGATTAAATCGTGATTGGATGGTTTTCCCTAAGACCTGCTTTAGTTCAGTCAGGTGTTATTTCGGGGAGGTCAGACTGAAGATCACAATGATCCCTTCTGGTCTTGGAATCTGTGATCATATCAGTCCCTTCTGGCTTTACAATCTGTTAATCTGGTCTGACCTCCTACATAGGACAGGCCATTAATGTTCCAGCCAGTTTCCCCTATACTGGGCCCAGTAACTTGAGTTTGACGAAATCATCTTTCAGGAAGGCTCCAGTCTGGACGAAAAATCTGCCACTTCCCGTGGGAGCTTATTCCAGTGATTAATCACCCTCCCTGTTAAACCCGTGTCTGTCTTCTCACTTGAATTTCTCTGGGTTCAACTTCCAGCCATTGGTTCTTGTCCTGCCTTTCACGGCCAGATTGAGGAGCCTTTTAGTACCTGTATCTTCTCCCCAGAAGGTATTTTACACTGTAGTCAGGTCACCTTTTGTCACGGAGCCACAGAATCAGGGCCACACCCCAGCTTTTAAACAGTCCTTTCGAGGAACCCCTTCAACGTGCCAGACCCAGCCTGGCGGATCTCATTTTTCCTTCAGGGCAGGCTACGGGGCGTCACTGAGCCTCTGGGCTCCAGCCCTCCCGTTTCATCCCCTCAGCTCTGTCCAGCGCCACCAACTGAAGTAGACTCTTGGTCAGAGACTTTTACACTCTTCCTCAGCAAGTACTTCCAGTGACCCCAGGCAGCCCTTTCAAACCAGAGCAGCTGCACCCAGCATGGGGCATCCTTAAGGTAGCGCAGAGGAATGAAGGTTAAGAACAGTCTATCTGGCCAGGCCAGAGCCATCCAGCACCCAAGCTGTGATCAATTCCATTTCAGGCTCTGTCTCTCTCTGACCTCTTTGTCAGCCCCAGAGGAGAGCAGGCAACTTCTTCCAGAAGCCCATTCTCTGTCCACAGCCTGTCACATCTCAGTCCTCTGTTCTGGTCATCGGGGCTTCCCATTGTCCCGTTCAAATTCTGTATTGATCTGAGTTGCTTTCAGCCCGTTCCAGCCTGTTCCTTAACTCTTTCATTGCAGCCCAGACAGCGTGGTGACACCCACACATCATGTCCTGTGCTGCCCCTAAGAGCAGACTTAGCCTTGTTCCCCCTCCCCCCCTGCCCCGGCTGGCAATGCAGAGGACAGAGGGAAACTGAGGCGCACACAGGCTTCATAAAAATATTACAGAAAATTCTGTCTTCATCCCACTTTTCAATCTTTATGCTGCTTCATGTGGTACCCAGGGTGGTGAGGCACTTCACTACCATCTGCCCATAGAGTGCGGAAGCCTGCCAGGGGTCAGCTCCCTGACTTCACTAGCCACAGGCATCACAGGTACTCCCCTCTCAGCCCACACAGCAGGTTACCCTGGGAGTGTCCAGCCCTTGTTCCACTGGGCACTCACGACATTCACAGAGCCACTGCTCCCAAAGGAACAAGACACCCCCGGGTCACCGCTCCGCTTGGTTCGCAGCACTTAGACTTGTTTATAGTGGAAACAAGCGAGCGCTGATTTCACAAAGAGCAGAGGTTCCAGAAGCAGCAAGTCCAATTAATGGCAACAAATGGTTACATAGAAAGTACAATTGTAACATGCTTTCTAGAGCCTCAACTTCTTGTCAAAGTTAGACTCAGGACTCCTAGTTTGTCAGACCACTCTGTTTTATTAGCACAGCGCTCTGCTAATACATTCAGATAATGTGAGCCCCCATGCAAGAGTCAAACAGTCTTATTTATACAGATAAAAGGGTGCGAACTAAACAAAGGGACAGAGAGAGCAAATTGAAGAATTTGCCTAGGGCACAATATGCATATCCTACTTCCTTAGAATCATAGAATATCAGGGTTGGAAGGGACCTCAAGAGGTCATCTAGTCCAACCCTCCTTATTAGCTCTTATCATCTAAGGCTAATGCTTCACCAATCGCCCTTAAGTGGAGCAGTTGATTAACAGTTTCCTGACACCTGGATTGCAGCATTTCATACAGCATTCTTTAATTCATTCTATTTCTTTAATATAATTCATTTCACTTTCACATTCTCTAACAAGGCCTTCCAGTGTCCCATAAAGCTTAGCTCACCCACGGGTTCTCTCCCAGTATTAAACCGGTAGGCCAGCTGTGATCTCCATTCATAAGACAAGCCAGCTAGTTCCCTAGGCGAAGGATACCTGGGTGTACTCTGCACCCCCAGATGTAGTTCCAACCATCCATTGTCTTCACTTGTAAATAGGGCACTCCACAATGATTGCAAAGGCTTCAGGGAAGATTCTAGACAGGAAAAAACAATCACTTGATTAGCATTTTGCTCAAACTGTAAATAGGTGTTCATTGCGAAGCATACAACAGTCAATCTGCATATAGTCAGACAGGTAGATAAGTGTCTCCCGCCTGAAATAAACTTGTTTATCACTTCTGGTGACCAGCCCCAACTCAAAGACCTTAAGTGCATGATTTTCAATATATATACATAACTCCTTACGTATTTTTATGTACACACATCTCGCAGTGATACAGGCTTTCACGAGAGACCTGCCAACAACAGTTACGTAAGGACCAGACCCAGGGGATCCCTACAACCCCATGCCTTCTGCTAGTGGGCACTAAGAAATCTCTTGCTCACAGTTTTCTTTTTAATTAACTAAACCAATGGAGCTCTTTAGGTCTCTCGCCCTTGGTCTCCAGTCCTTGAATAATTTTGTGTCAGACAAACTTGATACCTCAAAGAATGAAATGAGATTAGTTTGACAAGACCTATTTTCCACAAAACCATGTTGACTGGCATTAATTTATCTTCCCATCTTTTAATTCTTTTTGGATTGAATCCTGTAGCAGCTTTTCCATTATTTGTGTGGGATTGATGTCAGGCTAACTGGCCTATACCTGTGTCATCACACTTGCCCTTTTTAAATATTGCCACAGAGATAGCACTCTTTCGGGCTTCTGAAATTTCCCCAGTATCCTAAGGTTGATTACAAATTAACATCATTGGACCAGAGATCTCCTCAGGGCAGCTCCTTTATGACTCTTGGGTGCAATTTATTAGGGCCTTGTGATTTAAAAATGTGTATTCCCTAGTACATGTTGCCTAACGTACTCCTAAGTTACTACTGGTCTGGAAAATACTTCAGCATCCTCATGTGTTACAAATACTTCTTGCTTCTTTCTAGATACAGAACAGAAATATTTATTGAACTCTTCTACCTTTTCTGCATCATTATTAACTGTTTTATTGTCTTTATCTAGTAATGGGCCTACATCAATACTAGGATTTCTTTTGTCCCTGATATACTTAAAAAACTCCTTATTGTCCTTAGTCATTCCAGGCATGGATTTTTCCCCGATGTCCTTAGCTTCCCTTATCAATTTTCTGCACTTTGTACCATCTAATTTATAGAATCATAAAAATGTAGATCTGGAAGGAACCGCAAGAGGTTGTCTTGGCCAGATCCCTCCGCTGACAGGACCAAGTATATAACAGGTGTCTGTCTCAGCTGTTCTTAAAAACCTCCAATGATGGGGATTCCACATCTTCCCCTGGAAGCCTATTCATGATTCATAGATTCTAAAGCCAGAAGGGACCATTGTGATCTAGTCTGACCTCCTTTATAGCACAGGCCACAGAGCTTCCCCAAAATAATTCCTACAGCAGATCGGTTAGAAAAACATCCTGTCTCAGTTTAAAAAGGGTCAGCGATGGGAGAATCCACCATGAGCCTTGGTAAATTGTTCCAATTACCTCACCATTAAAAATGTATGCCTTAATTCCAGTCTTATATTCCAGGGCCTATCCTTATAGTTACAGAGTTTTTCCTAATATCTAACCTACATCTCTCTTGCTACAGATTAAGCCCATTACTTCATGTCTTGCCTTCAGTGAACATGGAGAAAAACTGATCACCGTCATCTCTGTAACAGCCCTGAACATGTATGAAGACTGTTATCATGCCCCCCGCCCCCCCACATGCTTTTTTTTAGTCTCAAGACTACTCATGTCCCATTTTTCAACCTTTCGCCATAGGTCAGATGTTCTAAACCTTTTATCACTTGTGTTGCTCTTTTCTCAACTGTCTCCAATTGTCCACATCTTTCTTAAAGTGCAGCACCCAGAACTGGACACAGTAATCCAGCCAAGGCCTCACCAGTGCTGAGTAGAGTGGGACATTTACCTTTCATGTCTTATGTGCAACACTCCTGTTGTACACCCCGGAATATTAGCCTTTTTCATAACTGCGTCACTTTGTTGACTCATATTCAATTTGTGATCCACCATAATGCCAGATTCTTTTCAGCAGTGCTACTATCTAGCCATTGCTTCCCCATCTCGTAGCTGTGCATTTGATTTTTCCTTTCGAAGTGCAGTACTTTGCACTTGTCTGTAATGAATTTCATCTTGCTGGTTTCAGACCAATTCTTTGAGAAATTGGCGTTATTTTGAATTCTAATCCTCTTCTTCAAAGTGCTTGCAACCCCTCCGAGCTTGGTGTCATCCACAAAAGTGTATTCTCCACTCCTTTATGTAAATCATTAATGAACCCAGGACTGACCCCTGCCGGACCTCACAGTGACCCATTGATAACGACTCTTTGAGACTGGTCTTTCAACCAGTTGTGCACTCACCTTATAGTAATTTAATCTAGACCACATTTCCCTAGTTTGCTTATGAGAATGGCATGTGGAACTGTGTCAAGCCTTGCTAAAATCAAGATACATCATGTCTAGAGCATTCTCCCGTCTACTAGGTCAGTCACTCTGTCAGGGAAGGAAATGAGGTTGGTTTGCCATGATTTGTTCTTGACAAATCCATGTTGGCTAGTCCTTATAATCTTATTATCCTCAAAGTGCTTACAGGGTTGGTTGCTGAATAGCTTGTTCCGATGTCTTTCCAGGTATCAAAGTTAGGTTGACTGGTCTATAGTTAACTCTCCGGGTCCTCCAGGTCCTCTTTCCCTTCTCCAGTCCTCTGGGACTTCACCTCTCCTCCAGGAGTTCTCAAAGACCATCTCTAACAGTTCCGAGATTGCTTCAACTAGTTCCTTAAGTACCCCAGGGTGACTTTCATCAGGCCCTGCCCACGTGAATACATCTCACTTATCTAAAGATTCTTTAACCTGTTCCTTCCCTATTCTGGCTTCCGTTCCTCCCCCTTGTTGTTGTTGTTAATTGCGTTGAGTATTCTTAGTGAAGCCTGAAGCAACGCAGGTGTTAAGTGTGTCAGCTTTCTTGAAGTTGTCCTTTATTAGCTCTCCTTCCCTGCTAAGTAGAGGGCCTACAGTTTTCTTTCTTTTCTCTTTCACCTACTGTAGTTATAGAACCTTGTCTTACTGCCTTTTATATCCCGTTCTAGGTGTAACACATTTTGTTCCTTAGCCTTTCAGATTTTGTCCCTACATGCTTGTGCTACTCTTTTGTACTCCTCCTTAGCAGTTTGTCCATGTTTCCACTTTTTGTAGCATTCCCTTTCGATTTTCAGGCCATTCAAGAGTTCCTGATGGAGCCATACTGGCCTCTTACTATCTCTCCTATCTTTGCACCTTTAATATTGTCTCTCTCAGAAACTGCCAGGTTTCCTGAACTCCTTTATCCCTTAGATTTTCTTCCCATGGGACCTCACCTACCAGTTCCCTGAGTTTAATGTCTGCTTTTGGCAGTCCATTGTCTTTATTCTGCTGCTCTCCTGCCCTCCTTTCCTTACTACAGTGGTTTTCAACTTTGTCTCGTTTGTGGACCCCTAAAACATTTCAAATGAGGTGCGGACCCTTTGGAAATCTTAGACGTAGTCAGTAGACGCCCAGGGGTCCTCAAACCATGAGTTGAAAACCACTGCCTTAGCATCATTAAATCCCTCATTTCAGGATCACTTTCACCCACATTGCCTCAACCTTCAGATTCACAACCAGTTCCTGGCAGCCTTTGGGAATGGGGCACTGGTGCTGTACACCCATGCCCAGGCATGTCGGTTGTCAGTCTTCCCCCTTCTCAGCTGGAAGCTACACCTGGTTCTGTGGGAGCCCCAGGCCCACTGCATCTCTGCTCTCACCTCCACCAGGGAGCGGGAGGCCCTGCCTCCTTGCCACCCCACTCTAGGAGGCTGGTTCTCCGAGCCAGGACTCCTGGTGGGGAGACCTGGTGGCCCTGCCTCCGTGGCTGCAAAGCCACTGCAAGAGAGAGCCTGGTAGGAGAGAAGTCTAATACCTCATTCATCTCCCGTGCCAGCCCATGCCAGGCCCACTGAGCCACCCTCTCCCCAGGGACTGGGAAGACCCCTCTTCCCATCTTCAGTGCTTGCTCTGCCGCAGCCTTCCTGCATCTCAGCCCGCGTTGCTAGCTGGGCTTGGCACGCGACCCTGGCCCAGCCGTCTGCCAGCTGCCTGTGGCCCTTCCCCCAGTCTGGGTCTTGCTTGTTCCTGAAGCTTCTCTCTGGCTGTGGGAGAAGGGACCCCTTGGCCCTCACATCCTCAGTTCGGGGCTCTGTGCACCAGTGCAGGTTCCCCGCCATCCCTGCACTCTGCCATGCAGCGCCTGGCTGTCGGCAGGAGAAGCTGTTCCCCACCCAGACACCCCCAAGTGAGCTGCCTGGGGTGCGCAGACCCCTGACCCGCACTGCTGTGTCTTGCAGGTGCTGGCTGAGGAGGAGAACGGCGTCCAGGCTGCCTGGGAGTCGGAGGAATCGGATTGCTCAGGTGTCGAAGGGGGTTCTGGTCCAGAGTCCGATGGCTCCAGAGTGCGGGTGGGGCAGGAGCCCGAGGAGTCGGCCGGCCTTGGAGGGCATGGGCGGCTGGAGCCCGCCAGCTCCAGAGTCTGTGGGGCGCAGGAGGAGGAGGAGGAGGAGGGGAGCTGCTGCAGCGATGAAGGGGAGGACGGCAGTGACGTCTATTTCTATTACACCATTGGCGAGCGCTGGATTGACTATCTGGAGAGGACCGAGGAGGGCAGCCTCATCCGACACGTGCGGCCAAAGGTAACGGG
>NW_020664654.1:205925-227002 GCF_002925995.2 Terrapene triunguis | reverse complement strand
CTTTTAAGTGACCCGATAATACAGATAAACTGCATAGGAGCCTGTGAAGAGAGATTCCTTTGCTGGGACCATGGGCAAAGCCTGTTCCACGTCATGCGGCAAGCAGACCTGGTAGAGGACACGAACCACAGCAGAGCAGGCAGATATTGACGATCTAACCCTTGAGCAGCGAGGAGAGGGCTGGTCTGCGGAATCTGGCCATAGTCTTGAGAAATTCTGTTTGGTTCTTGAGGGAGAGGCCTTAGATCCCAACTGGGGAGGTTCAAAAGGTCGGCGAACCAGTGAGGCTGAGGCCAAGCCAGCAATAAAAACGGCACAATCTTGTGCGAGTCACAGATGTGTATCGTGCGCACCTAGGGACCTTTCAGAACCACTGGCTCAGGACCTGCCCCTCCTGGGCAGGGCACTTCAAGCTGGCTTACCAGTCAAGGGGTCTCCCTCACCGCGCATGTTGCTCCGTACAAGTGCTCGCAGACGACATTGTGGTGATGTTTTATCTCACAGGCAGGGAAGGGGCCAGGGCAGACCCCTCACACCAAGAGGCGTTGGCCCTCTGGCATCGCTGCATCAAGAACAGAATCCCCCTTTGAGCGACTCGGCACGCCCTGGCGCACTGCCTCAGCAGGTCGTTCAGCAGCGATCAGAGGGCCAGAGAAGGTAGAATTGGAGCAAATGGGAGCGCTGTGGCACATTGGCAGGGCTCATCCACCTGTTCAGGGAGGACCGAAGGGCCACACGTACGCGCCAGCATCTCCACAGATGATAGAGGGGTGCTAGACAGACATCAGTCACAGCTGCATGACTCAGGGGACGTCTGGCATGCGGAGTTACATATGTGCGAACTGCCATGAGTCCTGTGGAGAGAAAGTAGTGTATCTGCAGGGGCGGTGGGTGAGGCTACTTCCTCTTTACGGTGGTGCTCTAGCCCCCCAAAGACTTCAGGGCTGCCCTGAAATCGCTAGGAGTTTGCAGAGCCTGATCTGGACCTTCCAAAGGCAGGTCCTCTGTTGTTCGTGGCACTTCAGCCAGGATGCCCCAAGCTTGCAGCAATAGCGGCCATGATCATCACCTGAGCTCACGTGGACTCACCTCCTCCAAAGCAGCATGCGGAGAGGAGCGGGCAGGCAGACAGCTCTCATGTCCTGCACGTTCTTAGCTTGTAGGGGACAAGGCTCTGATTCAGAAAGTTGAGGAAACAACTAGGGAGACGTCCATTTTGGATCTGGTTTTGACCAACAGGGATGAATTAGTGGCAAAGCGAAGGTGGTTGGGAACTTGGGAGGAAGTGATCATGGTCTGATAGAATTCAAGATCCTATGGAAAGGAGGCCATGAGAACAGGAAAACAAGGACACTGGACTACAGAAAGGTGGATTTCAACCGACTCAGAGAAGTAACAGGCACGGTCCCATGGAAAGACCAATTAGGAATAAAAGGAGTTAAAGGAGCTGGCAGGTCCGAAACGGTGTAATACTAGATGCTGAACATCAAGCTATTCCGATGCAGAGCAAAGATAAGAAGAGCCACAGGAGGCCAATGTGGCTGCACAAGAAGCTTTTTAGCCATCTAAAACTCAAGAGGGATACATACAGGAAATGGAAGGAGGGGCATGTCATCAAAGAAGTGTACACGGGAATAGTGCGAGCGTGTAGGGACAAAATCAGGAAAGCCACGGCAAAGAATGAGTTACAGCTGGCAAGGAATGTTAGAGACAACAAGAAGGGGTTCTTCAAATATGTCAGACAAAAAAGAAAGATCAGGGATGGTGTGGGAAGGCAGAGTTGCTGAATGCCGACGTTGCTTCAGTCTTCTCTTTCTAGCAGTGGAGATATGTCTGCAGATTTTGCATCTGTTGTTCTGGCAGGGGCTGGTGCCGCATTGAGTTGGTGTGTCCTGGTCTGTGGGAAGCTTGCTTCTGATGATGAGCTTGGAGAGGTTGGGGGATTGTTTGAAGGCCAGCAGTGGGGGTTCAAGAGAAATTTATTTCAGGATGGGGTCATCCTTTGAAACATTCGTGGCCTCTCTGTCAGACTCCCCTTTGGGGAACCAGCTCCTGGGATGGGGAAGGCAATGGCTGTAGCTGTTTGAGGATACCCTGTATGGGTTGCAGCGTGGGGTGGTAGGTGATCACTAAGGGTGTGGGGGTTTTATTTCTGTATTGAAGCAGGTTCCCTCGGGGTATTTCGGTGGCCAGTTCCAAGATGCAATCTACTTCTCTGGTAGAGTGTCCTTGTTTGGTGAAGGCGGTTTTGAGTGTGTTAAGGTGTATAACTCACACTTTCTCCTCAGAGCATATACTGTGGTATCTGAGTGCCTGGCTGTGGATCACAGATTTCTTGGTGTGTTTGGGGTGGTTACTGGATCTATGAAGGTAGGTGTGGTGATCCGTGGGTTTCTTGTAAATGCGTCTGACGAAGTGGGTATTCACCCACAAAAGCTTATGCTCCAATACTTCTGTTAGTCTATAAGGTGCCACAGGACTCTGTTGCTTTTTGTAAATAATTGTCTGTAGAGTTCCATCATTGAAGCTGATTGTGGTGTCCAGGAAATTGAGCTGGTGGGGGAGTGTTCCAGAGAGAGTTTAATGGACAGGTGGTGGTTGTTGGAGTTGTGGTGGAAATCCATGATGGAGTTTAAGCCGTCCGTCCAGAATATGAAAATGTCATCGACGTATCTCAGGTATATCATTGGTTTCTTGGTACATTTGTCCAAAAATTCTCCTTCAAGGTGGCCCATGATTATCATAGAATCATAGAATATCAGGGTTGGAAGGGACCTCAGGAGGCATCTAGTCCAACCCCCTGTTCAAAGCAGGACCAATTCCCAACTAAATCATCCCAGCCAGGGCTTTGTCAAGCCTGATCTTAAAAACCTCTAAGGAAGGAGATTCCACCACCTCCCTAGGTAACCCATTCCAGTGCTTCACCACCCTCCTAGTGAAAAAGTTTTTCCTAATATCCAACCTAAACCTCCCCCACTACAACTTGAGACCATTACTCCTTGTTCTGTCATCTGGTACCACTGAGAACAGTCTAGACCCATCCTCTTTGGAACCCCCTTTCAGGTAGTTGAAAGTAGCTATCAAATCCCCCCTCATTCTTCTCTTCTGCAGACTAAACAATCCCAGTTTCCTCAGCCTCTCCTCATAAGTCATGTGCTCCAGCTCCCTAATCATTTTTGTTGCCCTCCACTGGACTCTTTCCAATTTTTCCACATCCTTCTTGTAGTGTGGGGCCCAAAACTGGACACAGTACGCCAGATGAGGCCTCACCAGTGCCGAATAGAGGGGAATGATCACGTCCCTCGATCTGCGGGCAATGCCCCTACTTATACAGCCCAAAATGCCATTAGCCTTCTTGGCAACAAGGGCACACTGTTGACTCATATCCAGCTTCTCGTCCACTGTAACCCCTAGGTCCTTTTCTGCAGAACTGCTGCCTAGCCACTCGGTCCCTAGTCTGTAACAGTGAATGGGATTCTTCCGTCCTAAGTGCAGGACTCTGCACTTGTCCTTGTTGAACCTCATCAGATTTCTTTTGGCCCCAATTAGTGATAGTCGTTGAAGTATAGATTCGATAGTGGCATCAGAGACAGTTGACTCGTGGTTCAGGAGTGACTCAAAATGCTCCTTCCATCTGGCTTTGATGGCTTCGCTGTCCTTAAAACACATTGACCCATCTTGGGCTCGGTGTGGCGTGGGACCATGGGAGCATGGACCATAAATGACTCTTATTGCCTGAAAAAAGCTCCTCCTGTCATGTTTATCAGCATAAAGCTCAATCTCCTGGGCCTTTTCTCACCACCACTTATTTTTGATGTCGTGGATTTTCCTTTGGGCTTCAGCCTTGAGTTGCTTGTATGACTCTTTCTTCTGCTGGTGTGATATGTCGTTTTGCCACATGCAATGAGCTTTTCTTTTCTCGTCGAGCAGGCCCTGAATCTCAGCATCATTCTCATCAAAACAATCTTGGTGATGGTGGATGACATAGTCAATGGACTCAGCACATGCCAAGGGAATGGCAGCCTTTAATCCCTTCCAGAAATGTTCATTATAATCATCAGCTGTAGGCATAGCGCCGAACCTCTCTTGGAGATACTGCTGAAGTTTCTCCCAAGTCACTGTATCTCGAAGGGACTTGATGCTGAATTTCTTTCGTACTGATTTTGCCTATTTGTGATGCCTTCAGGTGATCTGGAAAGTCATGATTGATCTAACAAGGCAATGGTCTGTCCAACAGTCATTGGTTCCACGCATGGCTCTCGTGATGCAGACATCCTTCTGATCTCGAGCTCTGACAAGAACATAGTCAAGAAGGTGCCAATGCCTGGAGTGAGGGTTTCTCCAGGTGGTCTTACACTTCTCACCTTGTCTAAAGAGGGTGTTTGTGATGATCAGGCCATGTTCTATGCATTTCCTACTCCTTCTTTTCTGATAGAGCAATTCCAGAGATCTGACTCATGCCGGACTGTTGCGTTAAAATCTCTGGGGAGAATGATCTTGTCCTCCTTGGGAATGTTGGTCAAGACTCTGTCAAGATCTGTATAGAATTGTTCCTTGATATCCTTGACAGCATTGAGTGTTGGGGCATATGCGCTGATGACAGCAGCAGACTGGTTGTTGCTGAGCTTAAGACAAATAGCCATAAGACGTTCATTGGTTCTTATAGGAAATTCTGTAAACTGAATGACAAACTTATTCCTAATAGCAAAACTGACACCATGAATGTGCCTGTCCTTTGCAGATTTTCCTTTCTAGAAAAAGGTGTAGCCTCCACCTTCTTCTCTCAGTTGACCTTCATCTGGGCACCTTGTCTCATTCAGGGCAGCGACGTCAATGTTATATCTTGCAAGTTCGCTGGCGATGATAGCAGTTCTTCTTTCCAGCCATACATTATCTTTGTTATCCATCAGGGTGAGAACATTCCATGTAGCAAAAGTCACCATCTTTTTATAGCTTCAAACACAGGCAGATGCCACTGGCCATGGTAATCCAGCCAGGAGTGGAAGAGACAGCCTAGGTTTAGGGCACCTTTTCTAGCCCTCTCCCAGTGCAGGGTGAGCAGAGGGGATCCTAAAGAGAACTGCTCAGTTGCAATAGCAGCTGCCGAATTGCACCCGTCTCAGTCCAGGTGCCAGACGTCCATCTAACTACCGCCACCTATGCGCAGATTCGTGGTTAGGAACTGCCAGATTCACTAATCCTGTCCCCGTCACCACTAGTCCATCGCCACAGGGCTGGGAAGGTTGCAAAGATGTTATTTCCCGTGATAGATGCCTGTGCGCGACTTCTTTTAGCATGGGGAAGCTGGTGCACCTACAGCGACCACATGATCATGACAAGCTGGAGGTCTGGGGCCCAGTGGCAGGGAAAGTCTGAGACGACTGGAGATCTCTAACTTGCTGCAGCCTTCATCTGCTTTCACAGCCTTTGAGATCCGAAGACCTTCTTCTGCTTGATCCACCATTGAGGACTTGGGGGATTGGACCGTGCTTTGTCTGGGACCTCCCCTCAGACCTGTTTGCCTTGGGAGACCCTACCAGGAGCATAAAGCTCCCGACCATATAGCTCTGAGGATGGACCCCTGTGTACTCCTGTGCACGCTGCCAGCTGACATCAAGAAGTCTGTGGGTCACACCAGATGATCTAATGGTCCCTTCTGGCCTTAAGCGCTATGAATCGCCCATGCCAGTCACAGCACTGAACAGCTGCTGGAGAGAGAACGGAAGTCAGCACCGTGCCTCTCCACTGTCGCCCCCTTTCGACCTGTCAGACTCAGGGTCCTTCTCCCCTGGCCAGGAGGCCAAAACCCAAGGGCCAGTTAGGTCCCAGCTCCTCTCAGAGCCACTGGGAACTCTGGACCATTCCTGGTAGGACTGAGCTACGTCTTTGGAGCAGGGATATCTCTGGGCAGCACTGGATGGCCCCTATGCTAAAGCCTATACCAAGAGCAGAGACTTGCCATGAAAAGCCGCTTCCTTTTACAGCCTGGGGTCCCCGCACCAGGGGGCCCAGCAGACACTGCTCTCCAGAGGAGCTCACGAGCCAGAGACTTACCCTGAATGGGGATCCCACCACAGAACAGCTCATCAGTGACTGTCCCTGGGGGAAGCTGCCAACCCTGACAGTGGGCACAAGCCAAGGGACCATACCTAGCCAAAGGAGAGAGACTCTGACCCCAGACCCCCAGCAAGAGTTGGGGGGAGATGCCCGCGGAGCAGAAATGGCTGAAGCACATTCTGAGGCGCAGAGGGGCAGTGAATGGGGCTGGCGTCTGCAATGGAAGATGGGGACTACACTGGAGCATGGAGATGAAGCCCCTCCAGCACCCTGTGCTCAGCCCTGCCCCTTCCTCCCCAAATGGCCCAGCCAGGCCAAGTCCTGGAAGAGAGGGGAAGAGCTAACCCTGCTTCACCCAGCTCAGTGTGGGGGCTGTCGCTGATCCCTGGTAGGGAGCCCCAGGGGGAGGAGCAAGGGGGGAGTCTCATGGGAGCTTCCTGCAGGGAGATGGATTCAGACAGGCAGTGTCCCTGGGGGGTGGGAATCATAGAATCATAGAATATCAGGGTTGGAAGGGACCTCAGGAGGTATCTAGTCCCACCCCCTGCTCAAAGCGGGACCAACCTCAACTAAATCATCCCAGCCAGGGCTTTGTCAAGCCGGGCCTTAAAAACCTCTAAGGAAGGAGATTCCACCACCTCCCTAGAGAACCCATTTCAGTGCTTCACCACCCTCCTAGTGAAATAGTGTTTCCTAATATCCAACCTAAACCTCCCCACTGCAACTTGAGACCATTGCTCCTTGTTCTGTCATCTGGTACCACTGAGAACAGTCTAGATCCATCCGCTTTGGAACCCCCCTTCAGATAGTTGAAAGCAGCTATCAAATCCCCCCTCATTCTTCTCTTCTGCAGACTAAACAATCCCAGTTCCCTCAGCCTCTCCTCATAAGTCATGTGCTCCAGCTCCCTAATCATTTTTGTTGCCCTCCGCTGGACTCTTTCCAATTTTTCCACATCCTTCTTGTAATGTGGGGCCCAAAACTGGACACAGTACTCCGGATGAGGCCTCACCAACGTCGAATAGAGGGGAACGATCACGTCCCTCAATCTGCTGGCAATGCCCCTACTTATGGAAGCCCCAGCGCTCGGTCCCTTACCTTTCCCCAAGGCACGGAGCGGCAGAGTGGTGCTCAGGTAGAGCCGGAAAGAGGGCAGCACCTGCACCACCCCGAGCGATTCGGAGTGCAGGGTGCAGCCCCCCGCCCCCAGCAGCGTCTCCTTCTGCAGGAGCTGCAGGAGAGCCGGGCAGCAGGGGCTCCTCTCAAAGTCCAGGAGCAGGATGGGCAGCCCTGGGGAAACGGCCTCAGTTACCCCCTGGTGCGCCACCAGGGTCCAGCTACTGCCCCACCACCGGCCCAGCCCGACCCCCCTCGCCTGCCCAGCCCCCCACAGCCTGACTGACATTGCCTGCCCAGCCCCCTACAGCCTGTCCCCACAGCCTGCCCAGCCCCCCACAGTCTGACCCCCATCGCCTCCCCAGCCCCCACTGCCTGCCCAGCCCCCCACAGCCTGCCCCCATTGCCTGCCCTGACCCCCACAGCCTGACCCCCCATTGACTGCCCAGCCCCCACTATCACCTGCCCAGCCCCCCACAGCCTGCCCCCATGGCCTCCCCAGCCCCCACCGCCTGACCCCCATTGACTGCCCAGCCCTCCTCAGCTGCTCCCTACCTCCTGGAGGTGACAGGCCCCGGCGTGCAATAACCATCTGACTCAAAGAATGCAGGCCTGGACCTGCCGTCTCTGGGGAGCTCTGCTGGGCCCCCAGCACGGTGGAGGCCAGTTGTCTGCAGGGGGTGTGTGCTGGGGGCCCAGACCCAGAGGCCAGGTCAGGCCCAGTGGCATGCTGGGGGCATGTAGTGTCTACAGCGCGCTCACACGCCCGCCCTTACCGGTGCTGGCTGCAGCCAGGAGGTTGTGCTCCAGCCTGGGGTCTGTAGCCGACAGCACCTGGAGATTTTTCTCAGGTGACTCTTCATTGCTCCCTGACTCCTCGGCACTGGACAGCGTGTCCGAGCCGGCGAAGAGCAGGGACTCGTCTGGAGGAGACAGGAGAAGGTTCCTACTCGGATCCTGAAAAGGGGCTCCCAGAAGGGCCCTTCCTTCCCTAAGGCCCCGGTGGGGCTGGGGGAACTTTTCAGGAGACTCCAGGAACCTGAGCTGTGCAGAAGGAATAACCTCTCGCTCTAGAGCTGCTGGCACCTGATAGCAGAGGGCTCATTCACTCCCCACCCAAGGCAGCTGGGGAGGGGGGGCTGGTCCCAGGCCTGGCTTCTCATTCCCCTCACTCACCCTCATCCGCTTTCTGTGCCATGAGGAGCCAGGTGAGGGCCTGCTGGTCAGGGTCGAGCAGCAGGGACCAGCAGCGGGAGCAGGCGTGAGTGTCTGTGCGGAGCAGCAGGGCGGCCTGGCGCCCGGCCCAGTCCTGCGGCTTCTGGTCCCTGTCCCAGGCACGCTGCTCCCTCTCTGAGCTCAGCAGGGCCAGCAAGCTGAAGTCCTGGCGCACAGGCAGCAGGGCTGGGCCCCGGGGGGCTGGGCCAGGGCAGGGCAGCTCCTTCTCCAGCAACCTCCGCACGTCGTCTGGCCCCAGGGAGCTTTGGCGCCTGGCACAGATATCCTGCCACTTCTCCAGCAGCTCCTGGCGCCGCGGCGGGGGGAAGGCGCCCATGTAGGAGAGAGCGGCTGCACAAAGGAGTGCGTCCCCCTGGGCCGTGCTGCAGTTCTGCTCCAAGTGCTGTCAGGAGACAAGGCAGGGTCAGCAGGGAACCCCACCCCTAGCGGAAGCCCTGCCCCCAGGCCCCGATCCCTGCCCCCTGGGGGAGAGCCTCACACCCAGACCCTGCCCCCATGGGGGAGCCCTGCTCCCAGACTCCGCCCCCAGGGGATCCCCACCCCCAGACCCTGATCCCCACCCTCAGGGGGAGCCCCATACCCAGACCCTACCCCTGGGGGAAGCCCTGTTCCCAGACCCCACCCCTGGGGGGGAGTCCTGCTCCCAGATCCTGTACACCCCAATCTCCACTCCTAGCAACCCCTGCATCCAGAGTCTATACCCCGATCTCCAACCCTCGCACCGAGACGGACTAACCCTACACACGGCCCCCTCCCTCCAGCCAGAGGGAGCAGATCCTAGAGCCAAGAGGTGCCGCTGCCTGGCTCGGACTGCTGCAGCCCAGGGCAGCTCTGGATTTGGCCTACAGGAGCTCCAGAGTACAGGGCAAGGAGAGATGGGGAGTCCCAGGAATGGATGGGGAGAAACATCCCAGAATCCTTTGCACTGGCTCTTTGGCTTCCTGGGACGCCGGACGCCCCGGGCATCGGGGAGGGGAGGGGACGAGGCTGTCCCGGTCGTTACCCGGGACGCCGGCCGCCCCGGGCATCGGGGACGGAAGGGGACGAGGCTGTCCCGGTCGTTACCTGGGACGCCGGCCGCCCCGGGCGTCAGGGAGGGGACGGGACGAGGCTGTCCTGGTCGTTACCCGGGACGCCGGCCACTCCGGGCGTTGGGGACGGGAGGGGACGAGACTGTCCCGGTCATTACCCGGGACGCCGGCCGCTCCGGGCGTCGGGGAGGGGACGGGATGAGGCTGTCCTGGCCGTTACCCGGGACGCCGGCTGCCCCGGGCGTCGGGGACGGGATGCGACGAGGCTGTCCCGGTCGTTACCTGGGATGCCGGCTGCCCCGGACGTCAGGGAGGGGACGGGACGAGGCTGTCCCTGCCGTTACCCGGGACGCCGGCTGCCCCGGGCGTCAGAGAGGGGACGGGACGAGGCTGTCCCAGCCGTTACCTGGGATGCCGGCTGCCCCGGACGTCAGAGAGGGGACGGGACGAGGCTGTCCTGGCCGTTACCTTCACAGCCGCTGTCCAGTTGGCCACGTGCGTTGCCACCGAGCTCTCAACGGTGTCAGCCTTCTCCTTCTCCTGCAGGACGTGACTGAGTTCGCGGGCCAGGGCCTCCTGATGCTCGGTGGCCTGCAGCAGCTCCAAGCCCCAGCTCGAGCTCAACTCGTTCAGCTTCTCAGCCTGCAGGCGCCGGTCGCCCAGCCGCCCCTTCTCCGCCCGAATCTGGAACTTGCAGTGCTGCAGCTGCATCAAGGTGGGCTCCCAGATGCGCAGAGCCCGGTGGTACCAGTAGATGGCGCAGATCCACTGGCACAGGGCAGCCGCGGCTTTGCTGACGCTCTGCAGGGAGGCAGCGCAGAAGCTCTCGTCCGACACCACCTGGCCCAGAGCCTGGAACAGGTCGTTGGGGAGCTCGTCCTTCGGGTAGAAGAGCAGCTCCTGGAGAGCAGAGAGGAGAGGGGTCAGGCTGGGCTCGGGGAAGGGGACTCATGGCGCACCCCAAAGCCAAATCCTGACCCCCACATAGTAGAGCCCCGGGTGGCCCTATTTGTTAATCCCGCCCCACACTGGTTCTTGCATTTTATCCCACTTCCCCCAGCAAAACCAGCAGCTCGCGACTCCCGCAAGAGAGCGCGAGTCCCCCATCTATTAACACCCAAACCGAAGCATGGCCGGGTCAGACATGAGCTGCAGACACGTGTTTTACATGGGAAACTGAGGAGGGATTTACTGTTTTCCTGCACGTTCCTGCCATGGGGTTGTTTTGCCCCCCACAAAGTGCATGTTATCCACCTCAACTATTATGGCAGGCAGGGTTGCCATAGATTCCAGGGATTGTCCTAGAGTCTCCAGGAATTAAAGGTGACTCTTTAATTGAAGCTTATGTCATGGGATGGCCCCTCCAGGAATACGTCCAACCAAGACTGGCCACCCTAATGGAAGCGGGTCCTGCGGGCCCCCAGTCCCACTGCAGGGCTGTACCACAGAGCTCCCCCCAGAGCAGCGGGCTCTCCTCTGCCCCCGGCAGGTGAGGGACATTGCACGGCATGCCCTAGAGACGTGGGGGATGTGATGAATGTGGGAATGTTTGGAAATGGTTTTACGAACTATCCATCTGTCACGGACTCTTGTCTATGTCCTTGGGAGTCACCCAGGACCCACACAGCTCCATGGGGACAGGCCTGTGACCTCCAACACTCCAAAATTGGGCCTTCGGGTGCCAGCGACCCCTGTCTCCCGCCATGGTTGCCTGCAGAGAATCCGGCCAAGCCAGAATCCAGTGGGAGACTTATACTGTCCCCTTCAGGGTGCAATGCTTGTGTTGGGGGGTGTTGGCCCCTCACTGACATTGAGGGGGGGTTGATTGGCCCTCTCCCAGGACCAAAAGGAAGGGGGAGGGTTGATGGGAAGCCAGGCCCCTGAGACTGACAGGCCCCACGGGCAATGGGGAGAGGCCAACACTTCCAGTCAGCCTGATTGACAGGGCAGGTAGGCCAAGGGGGGGCCTGAGCCAGAGGGGCCGAGCTAAGGGGGGAGCAGGGGCCCGGGCTGAGCGCCTGAGCCGCCGGCTGGGCAGAGTGAGAGAGACCCTGGGCAGAGGTCCCAGGGCAGGGAGATGCCCCCAGGCCAAGAGGTCTTGCAGCCCAGACTGGGAGGGGGCTTGTAACCCCCACGGGGGGGGAGGGGGGGCTGCCCCCTAGAGCCTGAGGGCGTGTGGCCACCGCCAGAGACAGTGTCCGACCTGCGGCACAGCCAGAGCCTGGGCAGGGCCTGGGCCGGGTGAGGAACAGACTGTGCACTGCCCTGGCATTCCCTGCCACAGAGCGGGGTGACGGCTTTTCCCTCCACCTTTCCCAGTTTCTACTTATTTTTAAGGACTTGCTGTGTAATAAATCGTGTTTGCTTTGAACTGTATGCAATGATCAGTGGGTCAGGACAGAGCCCCCCGGAGTGGGGACGCCCAAGCCCTGTCCTAAGTACGACAGCCAGATTGGGGGTCGAGCCCCAGGAATCCTGGGACCAGCCTGGTCGGGGGTCCGAGTCAGGCAGGCCGCTGGGTAAGGGAGTGGGAGCGAGGACTCGGCTCCTTTCACTAGCCCGTTTCACTGGGGTGGTGTATAAGCCAGGAAAGCTCCCCACAACAGCAGGACCATTCCCCTGATTACACTCTTAATGAGTCTGTGCAGCACCACCAGGCAGCCTTCCCAAACAAGGTAACAATTTATCAGTCACCTGAAAGTCCTTAGGCCATCACAGAGAGGCAAAGGCTGAGAGTTCAGACTGGCCCACGCCAGGGCTCCCTGGAGCCAGGCTCCTGTAGGTACCATCTTCCCTTCCTCTGTCTTGGTCCCTTTCTCTGTCTGTAGCCAGCCCCCTGTGTCTCTGAGAGCTGGCCCTGACCCCTTGCCTTGTTTCTCCAGCTTGGGGCCTTTGCCCTGCTTTCCTGCCGAGAGGTGGGGGAAATGGCCGTCCTCTTGGCTGTTGGTTGCTCGGTGTGACTGTCCCAGCTATTGGGGTTTCTATTGTCTCTTCAGATCCTCCATTCACGTGTGTAGACTTTATTCAATTTGTTATTGACTTGGGTTTCCAACCAGGCTGCTGCTTGAGTCAAACCACCTCATTCCTGCCGGTTCCATGCCGGGCTTGTCTTCACAGAACCATCGAATCGTAGGACTGGAAGGGACCTCGAGAGGTCGGCTAGTCCAGTCCCCAGCACCCATGGCAGGACTCAGTATTATCTAGACCATCCCTGACAGGTGTTTGTCCAGCCTGCTCTTAAAAATCCCAAATGACGGAGATTCCACAACCTCCCTGGGCAATTTATTCCAGTGCTTAACCACCCTGACAGTCAGGAAGTTTTCCTAATGTCCAACCTAAACCTCCCTTGCTGCAATTTAAGCCCATTGCTTCTTGTCCTATCCTCAGAGGTTAAGAAAAACAATTTTTCTCCCTCCTCCTTTCAACAACCTTTTACGTACTTGAAAACTGTTATCATGTCCCCTCTCAGTCTTCTCTTCTCCAGACTAAACAAACCAAATTTTTTCAATCTTCCCTCATAGGTCATGATTTCTAGACCTTTAATCATTTTTGTTGCTCTTCTCTGGACTTTCTCCAATTTGTCCACATCCTTCCTGAAATGTGTCACCCAGAACTGGACACAATACTCTAGTTGAGGGATGTGGGGCAAAATCAGTATTTGGTCCTGCTAATGAAGGCAGGGGGCTGGACTCATATGACCTTTCAAGGTCCCTTCCAGTTCTAGGAGATAGGATATCTCCATTAATTTTCTATTTTCATTTTTTCTAGTCAGAGGCAGAAGAATTACTTCTTGTGTCTTGCTTACAATACTCCTGCTAATACATCCCAGAATGTTGTTTGCTTTTTTTGCAGCAGTGTTACACTGTTGACTCATATTTAGCTTGTGATCCACTCTGACCCCCAGATCCGTTTCCGCAGTACTCCTTCCTAGGCAGTCATTTCCCATTGTGTATGTGTGCAGCACTACAGTGGTGCATGCATCATTGGCACCGGAGATCAGCGAGCAGTGTCCGCTGGTCACACCTGCTCCCCTGATGACCTCAAGCCTCTACTTCCTCGAGTGTATGAAGGGGGCTGAGTGACCAACCAACCCTCAGCGCCTGCTCCACTATCAAGTCCAGGCGATAAGCCTTGGCAGTAGCAGGGAAAGGAGAATGGCTTGTGGAAAAACATGTAGACACCACACCTCAGAGAACTCCAGTTACTAACAGTAACTTTCCTTTTCTCTGAGTGCTTCTTTACATGTGTTCTCTTCTGGTGGCTCCCAAGCAGGATATAGTAGATGGAGGAGGATACTCCAAGTCTAATTAGACAAAGACTGCAAACACAGCCCTCCCAAATTGGGCATAGGAACAAGATGCATGACCCAAAGAGCAACAGTGAAAGTATGTGTACTACTCAAATAGCAACCCTCCATAGAACAGTGATGGGCATTCCCCTAAGAGAGGCTGCAGAAGTGGCCTGGCTCTGGGAGAATGTGACCTAACATGACCTGGGAGTTCTAAATTGGCCACATCACATAAAGAGTCTCTGAGTCAGACTGCCTGACCCTTGGCTCTCTCGGCAATATGAACAGCCTAGGGAACTCTGCCTGACTCGTTTTATTCCAGGCAGATAACATGAGAGAGCTCAGAAAGCAACGACAGTAGGTAAGGCAGCACCTCCGTGGATTAAACGAGGCTTCAGGAAAAAGGAAGTAAGTGAATGGTCTGACTGACGTGAAGAGCAGCGAATACTTGGGGAGAAATTTAGGGTGTGGCCAGAGTGTAACTTTATGCTTGGAAAAGTCAGACATGAGGTTCCCCCACGGACAGCTTCCAGTCCACAGACCCTACATGCTGATGTCTTGGCAATGAGCAATGCCATCTTCACAGAAAAAGGCCAATGTCATGAATGGGGGTCCCATCAGACCTGTACGTACCACATTCAGATTCCACGAGGGAGGGTGTTCGCTTATCAGAGGGGAAACTCTCACAAGACCTTTCACAAACTCTTTGACTGAAGGATGAGAAACAACAGCATGATCCTGAATTGGTGAATGACAGCCAGAGAGAGCAGCCAAATAAACACACAATGTGCTTTGTGACAAAGAGGAGGTTTTTTAAAGGTAATAGACACTCAAGGATATAAGGGACTGGTGTCTCTCTTGGGGAACAATCATGTTGGGAAGCCCTGGATGAAAAACGCTTTTGTTCTGCAGTACAAATTGTCCTTGCGGACTGCTTTCTGTGCTGAATCCATAGGCTCTGTACATCAACAGAACAATTCTTCTCCACGCCGTGACAAGACATCTGGATGAAATGTTCCCATTGTTCTGAGTAATCAAGTCTGACAGAAACGTGTCAACACTGCAGGTGTCACTCAGAGATTTCTGATTTCCATGAACCAGTGCTGAGGCCCTGTACTGTTTGACCTTCCTTCACACATGGAATTGGGGGATAAGCATACAACAGGCCCTGAGCCCAAGAGATTAAGAAGGCATCTCTTTGAGAACTTGGACTCTGTCCTCTCTTGGAACAAAATACTTGGCTTTCCTGTTCTGTTCAGCTATAAAAAGATCTATGTGGGGCGCACACTCTGATTGACAGTGGACTTGACACCTGAATCCTTTGTGAACCATTTGTGATTCTGAAAATGCTGCTTAGATGGTCTGCGAACATGTTGTGTAGGCCTGGAAAATGAACTGCCATTAGTGTTACATTGTGCATTGCTTTCCTGCACCAGAGCATTGATCTGGTTCCTCCCTGTTTACATAAAACATGGCAGTGGTATTGTTGGTTCTTACGTGCACACTCAGATCTTTGATATGAGGTAGAAAGGTTACTCCTGGGGGGATTCTGTACCACTGAGCATGTGCAGAATTCATGTTGCCCGCAGATTTTTCTTCTCTGCAGAAAATACACTCTGCCAGAGAGGCACTGCAGTTTCGCCTTTCGCCCACTAGGGGCTACTGTGGCACCAGAACAGAGGGCAGCCGGATCACCAGCCGTAGCAGCCAGCTGCAGAGAAGGAAGAGGAGAGGCTGCGTTCCTTACAGCACCCTGCCTGCGGGGCCAGGGAAGGAGACACTGGATATGGGGGGGGCCGACAGAGCAGGGCACATGGGCACTGAGTTTCAGAAGGGCTAGTGGAGGGGACAGACTGGGGAGGGAGCTGAATGGGAGTGGGGGTGAAGTGCCACATGGGGCAGGCACATGCATGGTCACATGGGGATGGGCTGGCTAACTGAGGGGGTACAGGGCCACATGGGAACAAGGGGCAGCGGGGGGTGCATGGGGGCAGCTGAGTGGGGTGCAGAGACACATGAGACTCGGGGGTCGGGGGATACAGGTCCACATGGGGATGGGGGCAGATATGTCTCACTGATTGGGAGAGGCTAGGGGTCAGCCAGGGTCTTCCATACTTCTCCCACCCACACCCAACAACCCTCCAGGTTCACACTCAGGCTCCTTCCCAGCAATTTACTTCCCTCCCCTTCAGCGCCTCAGTTACTCCGACTCCCCCAAGCCTTTGCACTGCTTCTGAGAGGGGCGGGAAATCCAGTTCTGTATTAATATGCCTAGTAAGGAATCTATTTCTCAAAAACATTTATTTTTTGTTGTCTGTATTGTTACAAACTTGCTGACAGGTATTTTGAAATAAATTACCCAAATAATTGAAACTGACGCGATGATATGGTGTTATTTTAACCAAATAAAATATATTGAATTTTGCAGAATTTAAAAATATTGTGTGCAGAATTTTTTATTTGGTGGAGCAGAATTGCCCCAGGAGTAAAATGCCACGCAGGTAAGTTGTATCATTTTGAATTTCAGGACGTTGCTATGAAGCCAAGCCTCTCTTCAAACCCACTGACACTGTACTGCAGTGGTTCCCAAACTGTGGGTTGTGACCCCATAGGGTTGCATCCTCAGCAGATGGGGTCGCAGTGATCACTAGTGTATGGAGGGCACCATTTTGCTCCACACAGCGTGACCTTGCATGTACGGTGTGCGTGTGTGACGAACTGGGACTGTTCTTAATGTGGTCTGTGAATGCTGACAGGGGAGTGTGGCTAGGATAGTCTGCAATGCGGGGATGGGAGACTGACCTACGGAGAATACCTGAGCATGTAACATGAGAACCCAGGAGGGGGCTGGGGCCAGGTGACACCTTTGCCCGGGAAACTGAACAAAGGCTGTGGGAGGGGTCGCTGAAGGCAGAGTCTGAGAAGGTGGCTGGTGAGGTGGCTGGGAGGCAGGGAGGGCTCTGACCTCCGGAGGGGGGCTGGGGTGCCCGAGGACCCCAAGATGGACCTAACTGAGGGGTATCCTGTTGTCTGTGCCTGCAAGACCTGTCTTGGACTGTATTCCCGTCGTCTAAATAAACCTTCTGCTTTACTGGCTGGCTGAGAGTCATGGTGAATCGCAGGAAGCCGGGGGTGCAGGGCCCTGAGTCCCCCCATATTCCGTGACAGCGTGAGGTTACAATGCATGGAGGATGCCATTTTGCTCTTCAAAATGGTAACTTCCATGCTGTCTGGGGTTCCGGGAGGAAAGAATTCATTAACATGGTTGCGAAACTTATCATGTCTAGAGTGAACCCAAACTGAAGCTTATTACCAGAGCTGGAGTTAAAGATTCAGATAAAAGCAAGTAAAAGGATTTGGAAAGTTTTGTTCTCCCCAGAACTTCCCACCAAATCGGTAGTGACCAATGCTTCATTGCTGGGTTGGGAAGCCCATCTTGACAACTTCACAATACAGCAGGAGTTCGCACACTTGTTCCTGGCCCTATCGGACCAAAATGTGACACACTCTCTCAGCTTAGAGCTGCAAATTTAAGCAAATAAGAGATGTGATTTGGTAAAAGACATAATTTTTTTGTTAACTAATATAGATTTTGTCATATTAAAGAGTTAAAAATATTCATAAATATTAATAAAAATATATCGGTTCTGATGGCACAAGATTAGACCTTGATGAACGTGTCCTCTCATATTAGCTGATTATATAAACAAACCACCACTAGTGGCAGGTGCTGGATCAAGTGCGTGTTGAAAGGTAGAGAATTGTTACATTTTAGTGACTTTATAGTTTTATGTCTAGTTGACTAAGGAATTATTTATGTGTGAGAATTCCTCATTATTATCTTCATATGGAAGCTAAAAGAGGTGACTGGTTGGCTGGTTGAGCCCTAGCTTGGTAGCTTGGCCATCATCATAGGCTTTCGTAGTCTCTAGGCCCAGATTCAAGGTGAAAATTTGTGAGGACGATCTTGTACAGTGAGTTTCGTGAGGGGACACGTTTGAAATTTTTGGACATTATACCTCTGTCTGTATTCGTGTCTGTGTTTACTATATATATGTCATCCCTTTGTCTTCAGCTCAGCCTGTTATATTATACCTTGCATGCTTGAGTTTTGATTCAGTGATAAGGATAATAACCTTTCTAACTGTTTCATTTTGTATTTGTAGAGGAAAATTGAGTAGGTCTAAAACTTTGGTCAAGAAAACTGTGTACATGCTAAAGTCTGGTCAGGCTGTGTGTACGTGGTCAAAGGGCAGAAGGAGGGGGTAAGGAAAATTACTAACAAGACAATTGCAACAGCAAATCTTGAGAAAAAACGGTTACTCACCTTTGTAACTGTTGTTCTTCGAGATGTGTTGCTCATATCCATTCCAATTAGGTGTGTGCGCGCCGCGTGCACGATCGTCGGAGAATTTGTACCCTAGCAACACCCGGTGGGTCGGCTGTGGAGCCCCCTGGAGTGGTGCCTTCATGGCGCTGGATATATATCCCAGCCGACCCAGCGCCCCCTCAGTTCCTTCTTGCCGGCTACTCCGACAGTGGGGAAGGAGGGTGGGTTTGGAATGGATATGAGCAACACATCTCGAAGAACAACAGTTACAAAGGTGAGTAACCGTTTTTTCTTCTTCGAGTGCTTGCTCATATCGATTCCAATTAGGTGACTACCAAGCCTTACCTAGGCGGTGGGGTCGGAGTGAGACATCGCTGAGTGCAGAACCGCTGATCCAAATGCAGCATCGTCTCTAGATTGCTGTACTAATGCGTAGTGAGTGGCAAAGGTATGAACGGATGACCAAACTGCCGCTCTACAGATCTCATGGATCGGAACCTGAGCCAGGAAGGCGGTCGAGGAGGCTTGAGCCCTTGTGGAGTGGGCGGTGAGGCGTGGTGTCGGAACACCGGCCAAGTTGAAGCAAGCACGAATACAGGACGTGATCAAAGAGGAGATACATTGCGAGGAGAGCGGTAGGCCTTTCATCCGGTCAACCACTGCAACGAAGAGTTGAGTCGTCTTCCTAAATGGCTTCGTACGCTCGATATAGAACGTGAGGGCCCTGCGTACGTTCAAAGAGTGCATACGCTGATCTTGTCGCGTAGCGTGCGCCTTAGGGTGGAAGACCAGGAGAAATATATCGTGGTTCACATGAAAAGTTGATACCGCTTTGGGGAGAAAGGCAGGGTGGGGGCGAAGCTGCACCTTGTCTTTATGGAAGACTGTATACGGAGGTTCCGACGTGAGGGCTCTGATTTCAGAAACACGCCTTGCTGAAGTGATGGCTACAAGGAAGGCTGTCTTCCAAGATAGGTAAAGGAGCGAGCAGGTAGCCATTGGCTCGAACGGGGGCCCCGTGAGCCTGGAGAGAACCACGTTAAGGTCCCACGCCAGAACCGGTTGACGCAGTTGTGGGTATAGGCGATCTAAGCCCTTTAGGAATCTGACGACCATCGAGTTAGAGAAGACCAAGGAAGCATGTTCTCCTGGATGGAATCCCGAGATAGCTGCCAGGTGCACCCTGACAGATGATATCGCCAGGCCCTGCTGCTTTAGGGATAGGAGATAGTCCAGTATAAGTGGTATCGACACCTGCAAGGGGGGCGTTGCACGCTGCTCGCACCAACAGGAGAAGTGTTTCCATTTGGCTAAGTAGATGGCCCGAGTGGAGGGTTTCCTGCTGCCCAACAGAACCTGCTGCACGGAATGTGAGCAGAGCAACTCTGCCCGAGTTAGCCATGCAGCATCCACGCTGTAAGGTGGAGTGATTGCATGTCGGGGTGACAGAGTCATCCGTGGTCCTGGGAGATTAAGTCCGGCCACAGTGGGAGCGTGATCGGAGGCTCTACCAACAACTCCAGGAGTGTGGTGTACCAGTGCCTTGGCCATGCTGGAGCGACCAGAATCATGCGTGCCTTGTCCCTGCACAGCTTGAGCAGGACCTGTGGACCAGCGGGAACGGAGGGAAGGCGTAGAACAGCTGGTCTCTCCACGGCAGTAGGAAAGCGTTTGACAGGGAGCCCTGAGAGAACAGAACACTTGGCATTTTCGGTTGACGCGTGAGGCGAATAGGTCGATGTGGGGAAACCCCCACCTCCGGAAGATGGCGTGGATGATATCTGGGCAAATCGACCACTCGTGAGATTGGAATGACCTGCTGAGGCGGTCCGCCAGTGTGTTCTGGACTCCTGGGAGAAACGACGCTATGAGATGTATCGAGTAGGCTATGCAAAACTCCCACAGGCGAATAGCCTCCTGGCATAGGGGGGACGATCGAGCTCCCCCTTGCTTGCTGATGTAGAACATGGCCGAGGTGTTGTCTGTGAGGACTGCCACACAACGGCCATGTAGGAGATCGCAAAACGCCTGACATGCTAGGCGTACTGCCATCAGTTCTCGAACATTGATGTGCAGGGCTAGTTCGGATGCGGTCCAAAGGCCCTGCATCTGGTGCTCCCTGAGGTGAGCGCCCCAGCCCAGAGATGATGCGTCTGTGACCAGGTATAGGGAAGGTTGTGGGGTGTGAAATGGGACCCCTTCGCACACCGACGTGTGGTTCAGCCACCAGTTGAGGGAGGTCAAGACTGAATTCGGAACCGTGACCACCATGTTCAGGCTGTCCCAGCCTGGACGGTACACTGATGATACCCAGGCCTGAAGCGGGCGGAGCCGAAGTCTGGCATGCCTGGTTACGTAAGTGCACGACGCCGAGGCACGTCCTTATCGTGGAAGTCAGGAAGCCTCGGCGGCTGTGGATGATGTTTGCGATAGCCTGAAAATGAGTGTCCGGCAATAGAGCGCGGGCGAGTCTGGAGTCTAAGACTGCCCTGATAAACTCTATTCTCTGGATAGGCTCCAGAGTAGACTTTTCTCTGTTGAGTAAGATGCCCAGCTTGTGGAATCTGCGCAGGGTGAATTGGACGTGGGATTGAACTTCTTCCCTGGTGCGGCCACGAACTAGCCAGTCGTCCAGATACAGGAACACCTGTATCCTTTGTCGACGAAGGTAGGCTGCCACAACGGCCATACATTTGGTAAACACTCTCGGAGCCGTGGACAGCCCGAAGGGAAGGATGGCAAATTGGTAGTGTATGTGGTTTACTACAAAGCGAAGGAAGCGCCTGTGCGGAGGGTAGATTGCTATATGAAAATACACGTCCTTCATGTCGAGGGCGGCGTACCAGTCTCCAGGATCCAGGGAAGGGATAATGGTTCCCAATGAGACCATGTAGAACTTCAACTTTACCATGAATTTGTTGAGTCCGTGCAGATCTAAAATGGGTTGAAGTCCCCCTTTTGTCTTGGGGATCAGGGAGAAGCTGTGGATGTGGTATACCTAGACTTTAGTAAGGCATTT
>NW_020664654.1:190625-190925 GCF_002925995.2 Terrapene triunguis | reverse complement strand
GTTTGGGTGCAGGAGGGTGCTGAGCGCTGGGGCAGGGGGTTTGGGGTGCAGGCTCCGGGCAGTGCTGACCTCAGGTGGCTCCCAGAAGAGATGATGTCTCCCTCGGCTCCTAGGCACAGGGGCGGCCACGGGGGCTCTGCGCTGCCCTCACCCGCAGGCGCTGCCCCTGCAGCTCCCATTGGCCGCGGTTACCGGCCAATGGGAGCTGCGGAGCCGGCGCTCAAGGCGGGAGGCAGCACAGAGCCCCCATGGTTGCCCCTGTGCCTAGGAGCCAAGGGATATGTCACCACTTCCGGGAGC
>NW_020664654.1:189243-190615 GCF_002925995.2 Terrapene triunguis | reverse complement strand
CGAGGCAGAGGGAGCCAGGCCCTGCAGAGCCCTGGGGAGGGGGTGTCTGGGCCAAGGAGGGGGAGCAGGGCCGTGCCGAGCCGGGGGAGCCAGGCCCCACAGAAGATACGTGGCCATTTCCAGCTCGGCCCAGGGCACTGTCTGACGTGAGGCGGGGGCTCACTCAGCTCGGCGGCGTGCAGGTCATCCAGCAGGAGCAGGTAGCAGCTCCTCCCGCCCCTGGCGCCAGGGGGCCGGGACCCAGGGAGGCCGGTGAACAGGGCCTTGTCCCGCATGCTGCTCAGGATGTGGCTCTCCAGCAGCCGGCGCACGTGGTCCGCGCCGAGGGCAGGCGAGATGGCGACACGATGGTAGAAGTGATTGGGCTGGATCAGCAGCTCTGCGAAGGATGACTTGCCGCAGCTGGGCTCCCCGGCCAGGAGCACTGGCTGCCTCGAGCCCAGGAGCAGGTCCAGCACGTAGAGGAGTCGCTCGTACTGCAGAGCAGAGAGACCGTGCCAGGGAGGGAGCCCTGGGACTGTGTAGCACTTGACCAGAGAGGAGCTGTGATGGAGCAGGGAGCGGGGCGGATTTGACCTGGGAATGTTGCAGGGGAGTTACATTGGGGATGGGGGACTTCCCTTGAAGGAAGCTACCTGAGCTGTAACCTGAGCCAGGAGCGGGAGACTGGACAAAGGAGAGGAGGAGCAGAGGGGAGGGGGGAGAAAGCTGCTGGAGGAGTTTTGGGCTGGGTGGTGCAACGCAGGGAACCCCGAGCTGGGGTCTAAGCTCCCTAAACCCCCCTTGATTGAGGGGTTCTGGTTGTACCTACACGCTCTGCTTGGGACTGTGTTCCTATCATCTAATAAACCTTCTGTTTTACCAGCTGGCTGGGAGTCACGGTGAATCTCAGGAAGAGGGGTGCAGGGCCCTGACTCCCCCACACTCGTAACAGGAGCACCATAGAGCAGGGGATCGAAGGCGATGTGCCACGTCTCCGGCTGCATGGGGCTCTTGGAAGAGCTCCCAGCCTTGCCCCCTCTGTGCCTCTAGCATCTGACCTCTCCTCTGGCATCCAGCAGCTCTGGCTGTCGCCAGTGGGAATGTTACAGTGTGTGATGGTCCTGGGTGGACCTAGGGCAGAACGGGGCAGCTCCTGGGAACCCCTTGGGGGCCAGTCGTACCTGGGACAGCTCACAGGGACCCCCAGAGCCTGGCCATACCTGGGGCATGACAGGGCCTGTCATGGGGACCACTGGGGCCTGGCCGTACATGGGGCAGCTCCTGGGGACCCCTGGGACCTGGACATACCTGGGGGAGGACGGGGGCAGCTCACAGGGCCTGACTGTACCTGGGGCAGGATGGGGCAGCTCCTGGGGACCCCTGGGGCCTG
>NW_020664654.1:188828-189233 GCF_002925995.2 Terrapene triunguis | reverse complement strand
GGGCCTGGCCGTACCTGGGGCAGGATGGGGCAGCTCCTGGGGACCCCCAGGCCTGGCCGTACCTGGGGCAGGATGGTGAAACTCTCAGGAACTGCCTTGATTCTGCCGGACAGATACTTCCCATCAAAGACCTCCAGCTTCCCATCCTCAGGCTGGGGATAGAGGTCAAAGACAGAATCGGCTGAAGGCAGCTCTATGGCATAGCTGCTGCTGTACAGGACTCTACGGGCAAAGCTGTCAAAGATGGCCCAGTGTCTGCACAAAATAGAGTCAGAGAGATGGACAGTGCCCTGAGCTGGCCCCACAGAGCCCCTGCTGTAACAACGAGACCCGCTTTGCTCCCAGAGCCAGGCTAGAACCCAGGAGTCCTGGCTCCCTGCTCTGCTCCATAGACCCCACTCCCCT
>NW_020664654.1:178618-188818 GCF_002925995.2 Terrapene triunguis | reverse complement strand
GGAGTCCTGGCTCCCTGTTCTGCTCCATAGACCCCACTCCCCTCCCCAGGAGTCCTGGCTCCCTGTTCTGCTGTTCTAACCCATAGACCCCACTCCCCTTCCCTCCCCCCCCAGGAGTCCTGGCTTCCAGCCTCCAACCCCATCCTCAGTGTCCACATTCCACTGCTTCCGCCTCCCGGTGCTGCTCACTCATCATCCCCAACGGCGTGGCTAGAGGGAGAAGGCCCACGAATGGCTGGTACCTGGGGTGCAGGTGGCCACTGAAGCCCCAGATGTAGGCAAACACGAAGATGCTGCGGACGAGCAGGTGGTGATGGGGTGGGACAGCTTCATCCAAGCCCCAGTGTGAAGGGGCAGCTGAGACCCCAGCACCGCTGGTCTCAGCCACTGGGGAGAGAAAGTCAGTCACCCAGAGGCAGGGGACCCCAGCCTGGCCTGGCCTAGTGATAGCAGACCCCAGCCTGGGCCTGGCAGATGCTGCAGAGCTCCGAGTAGGCCCAGGGTCCAGACTGGCCCTGTCTCAAGCATTCATGGGCAATGACCCGCCAAGGAGGATCCGTGCCAGTCACCCAGGACTCCCTGGACGGTGAGATCCTGCCCGCCCAACAGAGAGCCCCGGGCAGCCTCCGCCATCAGGCCCCTTCCCTGGAGCTCTGCCCCTGCTCAGACCCCGGGGTGCCCAGAATGGGGGAACTCGGCTGGTCAGGATCAGCAGCACTGGGGACTGGTTCTAATCTGGACCCTGTAAGAGCAGGGGGGCACAAGGTCATTGGTCCTGCTGGGATTCCCCTCACCTGCCTGGTCCTCCCTTCTCAGGGGCTGGGCCTTCGCCTTGTCATGGCTCAGGTGTTGGTCCAGCAGAGCCTTCAGGAGCCTGGTGAAGGCTGTGGTCTCTGGGATGCCCCAGGCCATGGGGCTGCGCAGGTCGGCGTGAGGCTGCAGCACAGAGCTGCAATGCTGCTGCAGGAAGGTGAGCGTGGGAGGGAAGACATCCTCAGCGAGGCCACGCAGCATGACCACGCTCTCCTGGCTCACGCTGTACGTGTGGTAGATGGTGGCTAGGGATGAGGCCAGCAGTGCTCGCCAGACACACGAGCCCCCACAGTGCAGGAGGGTGCAGTGTGTGGAGATGGACGGTGAGATGCTGGAGGCATCAGGCAGCTCAAAGAGGAACTTCACACCCTCTGGGGGATGGAGCCGCTGCCCGTTTGGCAGGCTGAGAGTGGGCTCTGCGCTGAACAGCGACGAGATGGGATCCAGCCACTCGGAGCTGACAGACCCGTCCAGCACCAGCCATTGCTGGGTGCCTGACACGGCCAGCCCAGCCGCAGGGGCTGAGGAAGCCATTCTCTGCAGGAGCCTGGAGAAAACGCCCTCCCTCCAGATGCCTCCCTCAAGCCTGCCCAGGAATTCAGCGGTGCTGAGGCTGTTGGGGCACAGGCAGACAGTGCTGATGGGCAGGTATGCCACGTCCTTCCGAGTGCCTGGCCTGCCCGCTCCTGGCGCCAGCTCCAAGGACGCACTCACAGCCAGCCTGCTCAGCACCTTAGCCAGGGTCTTCCAGGCTGTGGTCTTGCCGCTGCCAGAGGGCCCCACCAGCAGGACCCCCGGTGAGCCCAGCAGGGCCTGGCAAAGCTGCACTATGGTGCTGGTGAGCTCGGGGTCTGCGTGGAGCTTGTCCTCGTGCAGCTGCGCTGTCACAGCACTCAGCAGCCTGGGGGGCGCATGGGCCTCGGGGACCAGGGAGCAGGAGGCAGGGAAGACCCCTCGGAGCAGCTCCCACACTCGACTCAGCCGGGGGTCCTCCAGGGCAGACAAGAAGGGCGAGAGGCAGAGAGCTTGGATGAGGGCAGGCTCCTCAGCCAGGCTCTCGAAGGACGACTGCTGGGCTGTGAGCTGCTCCCCGGGCTCTGGCTCTGGCCTCACCACAGGTGGATACACAATGCCAATGGCTGCCTCAATGACCCCCTTGAACAGGGCCAGCCGGCTGGGTGCAGGGCCCGGGCCCAGCTCCCCCTCCAGCCAGAAGAAATAGCTCAGCTTCTTGGCCAGGTGTGCTGCTTCCCGGAAGCCAGCTGCCAGCAAGGTCACCTCGGCCACCTTGTGCAGGTCGGGGGGCAGCAGGGCCACGGGGCGAAGGGCCAGGCGCAGGAGCTCAGGGAGACGCTGCAGGGTGGCCAGGCAGCCGTAGGTCTCCCTGACCCGCAGCAGCCGCTCCCCGAAGAGGATGTTGCCCAGCACGCGGGGCTGGTACGGCTCAGCTTCATTCAGGCCCAGCTCTGGCAGGGTCCTTGCAGGCTGCTCCTGCCCCTCCCCGTCCCTGCTCTTGGATTTGTGGCTGGGGCTCACCTGGCCCGTCTCCACCTGCAGGCCCATGCAGAGCATCTGCAGGTCTGACAGGAGCTGGCTGAACCCTGACAGGACACCGGGCCCCAGCTGGTCCACTGCCTCCAGCAGCAGCCAGGCCCCGGCCTGCACAGCCCCACTCAGGTGTTGGCGGAGGAGGCCAAGGCCCATCTGCTGGGAGCAGTGCAGGGTGACGAGCTGGCGGCCCAGAGCCCTGGCCAGGTGCTGCATGGTGGCCGTCTTCCCGACCCCGTGGCAGCCCAGAGCCGCACCACAGCGGAACTCCTCCAGGGCAAGCAGTAAGCCCAAGAAGCTCCTCTCCAGCTGAGGGCCCCCCACCAGGTGGGGGCAGTTCCCCACATACTCATAGCCATAGTGCAGGTGGATGTCGAGGACCTCGGCCCAGCAGCCGGGGGGGCTGGCGGCCCAGCTCTCAAGGGGGGCCCCGACTGCCCTGGCACTCTCAGGGTGCAGGACCAGCCGGTACTTGAGCAGCTGGGCCCAGGCAAAGGCGGTGGGTGAGTCGACCTTGCGCTGCAGCAGGTGGGCCAGCACGTCGCGCTGGCGCACGGTGACCGTGAGCAGGGCCCCCAGCAGGGTGCTGAGCTGCCCGCTGCCCGGCTGCCCGGCCTGGCTGCTGCGGTAGTTCCGGACATAGTGGGCCAGGGCCTCCAGCTTGAGTCGGTGCTTGAGCTTGAGGCCAAGCCTGCGCACGGGGCCGAAGAGCCGCTCCTGCACATCCGCAAACCACAAGGCCTCCTCGGCCAGCAGCACGCACTGGGCCGGGAAGCTTGTTGCCAGCTGCCCCCAGTGCTCCACCAGCAGGTGCAGCGGCAGCTCGGTGGGACCTGGGTGGTGCTCGAAGGCCACGTCGAGCTGGGGCCGCAGAGCCAGGCGCTGGGCCATGCATGCCTGCAGCAGGTGGAAGAGGGCCTCCTTCATGCGCTGCTCCAGGGCGCACAGCCATTTAGTGACCTTCTGGTTGAGGAGCAACGGGGAACACAACGGCACCGTCTCCCCACAGGCTCCCACCAGGCCCGTGGCCTCTGCCCTGGGCAGCAGGACAGCATAGGTGGCAGGGTCTCGAGTGGCCGAGGGCTCACGGAAGGCCAGCTGGTGCACAGTTGGGAAGCAGCGGCGGGCCCAGGTGGTCACCTCCATGGGCTCCGCAGGTGAGGCCATCATAGCCACCACCTCTGTGTTGCTGAGGAAGAAGAGGCGGGGGAAGCCCATGCGCGTAGCCTCCAGCACGTACTCCAGTGCGTGGATGATGCGCTGCAGGTCCTCAACCCCCTCGCTCAGCATGGTCTGCAGGGGCACACCCATAAAGCGGCTTTCCCGGTTGGAGGTGGCCATAGGCATCATGCTGGATAGCACCAGGGGGTGCTTGGACGTCACCTGCATGAGCTCCCGGAACCTGCTGTCCAGCTTCTGGAACAGGCAATCCTGGCGCGAGGAAAGCAAGCATCAGCCCTGCAGAAGGGAAGCCCCAAGAGGCAGGGAATGGAGGCAGTGAGGAGGGGAGGGAGGACTCACTGGCTCGGGGCAGGGGCATGTGGTGGGGCAGACGACTCACCAGCTCGCTGCTGGGCAGGCTGATGTCCATCTCATACAGCACTATATTCAGGAAAATCCACTTCTGCTGGAAACTGACCCAGACATCCAGCAGGGCTCCTGTGGAGAGAGGAGTCTGGGGGTGAGCATTCCTGGGGTGCCCTCCAGGGCACTGGCCCAGGTACCCTGTGAGAGTATACAAACCCCACACTGGAGAGGAAGGGGCTAAGGAGCTGCTCTCGGCCCAGGTGGCCCTACCCCACCGCACCTGCAAAGCCGACACAGGCTGGAGGTGAAGCTTACAAAGCTTACAGTGGTAGGCAGACAGTTGAGGGGAACCTGCACCGGAGCTCTTGGGAAGGAACACCACAGGAGCTCTTGCTACCTGAGGCCTGGCACTAGTGGCCTGTCCAAGCCCACAGAGGAGGGACTGGTGACTCTCTGAAGGCACAGACTTTATCTTGGTGGTTAGTTATTTACTTTATCCAGTGGGAAGAGACAGGACTTGTAGGGAGGGAGCCGCACAGCACCTGAGGGTGCAGGACTTAGCTGCCTACTGTGATGAAGTGGGACTGTTCTTAATGTTTCCTCTGAATACTGTGTGGGTGCCTCAGTTTCCCCTATGCATTTCTTAAGTCTCTAGGTGGTGGGATAAAGGCCAGTGTGCATAAATCACTGACACTCTGTCTCCCTGGCAACTAATGGCCAGGCCTTCGCCCCTGCAAGGAGATGCTAAAGGTGTGGGAGAACAAAGAGGTCAGGTGACCTCCTGGACCGGGAAAGGAACTCAGCAGAGAGGAGGGGCTGGAGGGGGTTTCAGTTTGGAGCTGGCTGGGGATGGGGAGTGAGGGCAGACGGGGGTGTCTGGCTCGCGGGACCCCAGAATGGACCCAGCTGAGGGGTCCCGTTCTCTGTACCTACAAGCTCTGTTTTAGACCATGTTCCTGTCATCTAATAAACCTCTGTTTTACTGGCTGGCTGAGAGTCACGTCTGACTGCGAAGTGGGGGTGCAGGACCCTCTGGCTTCCCCAGGACCCCGCCTGGGTGGACTCGCTGTGAGAAGTGCACGGAGGGGTAGGGGATGCTGAATGCTCCAAGGGCAGACCCAGGAGGTGAAGCCGTGTGAGCTTCTTGCCCTGAAGGCGGTCTGCTCCGAGGGAGAGGAGGCTCCTCAAAGTCCTGACTGGCTTTGTGGGGAGCAGCTCCAGAGCATCGCCTGGGGACTTCGTGACACCTACCACTGGCATTGGACCAGAGACAGGTGGGTCTGGGCTCCCCTACTAACCCCTAAAAAGTGATAACAATGGAAGTCTATCCCTCAGTGGGGAACCGAGATGGGGAAGGACATTGAAGGTACAAGGGTCTGGACCATGAGACCCCAACCCAAAGGGGAAACCCTGAATCCCTCACTTGCCCTGATGACTCCCCAATACTGGACTCTGTATATATACACCCCGAAAACCATGGAACTGAAAACATGACCTGGCCGCAGGGCTGACTCACTGAGGTATGTTGCAATGTACGCCCAGGCTCAGATAAGATCTCAGGATAAACTTCCTCACTGTAAGACAAGGGACCAGAGGCCTATGGAGGTTGTGGAAGCTCCTTCACTGGAGGTTTTCCAAAGGAGGCTGGAGCCATCGGTCTTGGATGGTTTAGACCCAACAAATCCTTCATCTTGACAGAGGATTAGACTAGCTGACCCTTGCGCCGTGGCCCCGTCTAACCTTATGATTCTATAAAACCACTGCCAACTGCACACTCCTGGATGTCGACTTACCACGCCACACTGGAACCCATACCGGGTATCATCAAATAATTACAACCCATACTTGATGGGACCACATCCTGAAAGAAATCTTTCCTGAACCCCCTCTTCTGATTAGGCCCCAACTGGAGTATTGTGTTCAGTTCTGGGCGACACATTTCAGGAAGGATGTGGACAAATTGGAGAAAGTCCAGAGAAGAGCAACAAAAATGATGAAAGGTCTAAAAAAGACGACCTATGAGGGAAGATTGAAAAAATTGGGTTTGTTTAATCTGGAGAAGAGAAGTCTGAGAGGGGACATAACAGTTTTCAAGTACGTAAAAGGTTGTTACAAGGAGGAGAGAGAGAGAAAAATGTCTTAACCTCTGAGGATAGGACAAGAAGCAATGGGCTTAAATTGCAGCAAGGGAGGTTTAGGTTGGAAAAACTTCCCAACTGTCAGGGTGGTTAAGCACTGGAATAAATTGCCCAGGGAGGTTGTGGAATCTCCGTCATTGGGGATTTTTAAGAGCAGGTTGGACAAACACCTGTCAGGGATGGTCTAGATAATAATTAGTCCTGCCTTGAGTGCAGGGGACTGGACTAGATAACCTCTCGAAGTCCCTTCCAGTTCTATGATTCTATGATTCTGGCCTTCAAACAACACAACCTCTCCAAGCATCAGCAGCAAGTTCCTCATAGACCAGGACACACAACTCAATGCGGCAGCAAACCATGCCAGAACAATAGATGCAAAACCTGGAGACATATCTCCACTGCTATGATGATCAACCCCTCCTCCCCCCCACCCCCAGCAACACATCTTTCAAGATCCATGGGCCCTACACATAAATGCCCCAATAACAACTATGTGGGTGAAACCAGGCAACCAATACATCTTGAATGAACTCACACAGGAAAATGATAAAAAACAAAAACACCCTATCACCTGTGGATGAACACTTTTCACGAAGTGGTCACTCTTTATCTGACCTCTCAGTCCTCAGCCTCAAAGGAAACCTGCACAACACCTTTCAAAGACGAGCCTGGGACTTAATTCATAACTTTGCTAGACATTAAAAATCATGGACTGAACAGACACTGGATTTATGACATATCACAGTGGATATATGTCTACAATCTATAACCCACTAACCTCCACCCAGCTTCCTCCACCACACACCACTGGAGAGATGTTAACGGGCCACTTCACCTTGAATGGTCCCTTGAAATATGTGTTAACTCCTTATGCTAAACAATCTGTTCTACCTTATATTTAGCTGTGATGCTCTTAGCACTTTTTCCAGCCCTGAAGAAGAGCTCTGTGTAAGCTCCAGATGACAGGAAGCTAGCTAATGTAACGTCAATTTTTAAAAAGTGCTCCAGAGGCAGTCCTGGCAATTACAAGGCTGTGAGCCTAACTTCAATACCGGGCAAGCTGGTAGAAACCGTAGTAAAGAACAGAATGATCAGACACCTTGGGGAAGAGTCAACATGGCTTTTGTAAAGGGGAATTATGCCTCACCAATCTACTAGAATTTTATGGATAAGGGTGATCAAGTCATACAGTGTACCTGAATTTTCAGCAAGCCTTTGACAAGGTCTCTCACCAAAGGCTCTTACTTTCTTTAAGTGGTCATGGGAGTTGCCTGAGTTGCCCTGAACAGACTTTAGACCCATGCAGGCAGAATCTACCCTGAACCACAGTGTGGCTTCAGAGCTGAAAGGTCTGCTATCGACATGATCTTCTCGCTGAGACAACTACAAGAGAAATGCAGAGAACAAAAAAGCCCCTCTACATAACCTTCATTGATCTCACAATGGCTTTTGACCTTGTCAGTAGAAGTGGACTATTCGCACTTCCAGAAAAGATTGGATGTCCCCCCAGGCTCTAGAGAGGGAGGTGGGGAAGAGGGGGAACGCGGCACACTCGGGGAAGAGGCGGGGTGGGGGCGGGGATTTGGGGAAGGGGTCCAATAGGGGCAGGGAGGGGGCGGAGACTTTGGGGAAGGGGTTGGAATGGGGGCGTGGAAGGGGCGGGGGGGTGAGGCAGGGGTGGAGTTGGGGTGGGGGAAGGGTGGGGGGTTGAGCACCCACCGGCACCGGGAAAAGTTGGTGCCTATGCAGCCAATTTAAACAAAATGTCTCGCGGCCCGCCAGATTACCCTGATGGGCCACGTGCGGAAGGTTGCCGACCCCTGCTCTAAGTAGAGGAAGGACATTTCAACTGGTGCTGCAGACTGCTCATAGTTCTAGGAGACTGATGTGTAGGGTGGATTCTGTGAACGACCATCTGCCCTGCACTGTGTGATCGTGGAGATGCGCTCCCCAACCGATTAGGGAGGCATCGGTTGATAGGATCATAGTCGATGTTGACTTCCACACAGACATTGTTGGGCTGTGTCCATCACAGTAGTGAGTCCTTGACTTGCATCAGCATGGATAAGAGTTTGTGGAGGCTGTGTTTGTGGGGAAGATATACTGTACGGAACCATGCCTGAAGACATTGCATGTGTTGTCTTGCATGCCTGACCACAAATGTGGCCATGTGGCCTAGAAGTTGGAGACAGGTTCTGGCAGCGATCTGAGGGCAGACCCGTGCATTGGATACCAGATCTGTTATAGCCGAGAATCTATGAAGTGGTAGGAAGGCTCTGGCTTGTATGGCATCCAATAGTGTGACGATGAATTCCAGCTGTTGTACTGGCATTAAAGTGGACTCTTCTAGATTCACGAGGAGGCCTAGTTTCATGACCAGGTCCATCGTTAGGTGGACAGCTTGGAGAGTGTCGGTTTCAGATGGGACCTTGAGGAGCCAGTTGTCCAAGTATGGATAAAGGATGACTCCTTGTTTTCTGAGGTAGGCAGCAACTACCGCCACGACCTTGGAGAACACCCGAGGCACTGTGGACAGCCCGAAGGGTAATACTTTGTACTGGTAGTGGTCATCGCCCATGACGAATCAGAGAAATCGTCTGTGGGCAGGGTGTATTGTAATATGAAAGTATGCATCTTGGAGGTCGAGGGCTGAGAACCAGTCCCCCTGTTCAGTGCTGGGATAACAGTGGAAACCATCTTAAAATGTTGCAGTTTGACAAACTTGTTTAGATTGCGAAGGTCCAGGATGGGTCGCCAGCCACTGAATTTCTTCTGGATCAGGAAATCGTGGGAGCAGAAACCCTGTCCCACATGCTGGGAGGGGACCGGTTCTATGGCTCCCAGGTGCAGAAGCGGATTTATTTCTTCCCATAGAATGGAGTTGTGAGAGGGGTCCTTGAAGAGGGATGGGGAGGGAGGGTGGCAGGTGGGATAGATAGGAAGGGGATGGAGTATTCTTCCTTGATTATTTCTAGGACCCACTTGTCTGAGGTGATGAGTCTCCAAGATGGGGAAAATGGAGCTAAACAGTCGCCAAACTGCTGGGACGTCGAAGATGGTGAGAATGACTGGAAGAGAGGAAGGCTTCTCAGGGCCTTGACTGTAGTAAGTAAAGGCCCTGATAACGGCCCAGTATGAGGCCTGAGGCCTGAACTAAAGTAATGGTCAAGACTCTGCTAACATAAAGCAAAGTTAAGCTGTGAGCAAGAGGCAGGCCCTGCTCACAGAAGCTGGCAAGGAAAGGGCTGATGTTGCATAAATATATATCCACTTAGCATAGTTACAGTATAAACATGGTACCAAGACACACTATACCGAAACATTCCACAGATAACATGGAACAGGCCGACCCATCCCAATGACAGGGGCAAAAGGGTAAAATGATGGATAGAGTTGTTTTGATCGAACCAACAGGTACAAGGTGCGAGGCGGCACCTTACTACGTAGGGAGGTTGTACCTTGCTACGTGAAGGGGTTGCACCTCAATACGTCAGGAGTGATGTGTAACTTGTTTTTACCCGTGTATAAGAATGTATCCCTGGGGTGGTGTCTTTGTCCAGCCGAGGGGGCAGTGGAAAGTCCCGCCACTGACTGAGCTGAGTCCATTGCCGAGCGGCACTTTCTAGCAGTATGCCCGGTAGACTAAGTAATCTACGGGGAACTGAAATTGTGTCAGGGTCGCAATAAACCTGGCCGAGGTGCCTTTGTACCTTACTAGACTTTGTGGTTATTGGGGGTTCTCGTCGGGTTTGCTGTGTCAGCTATCTGCGCAGAGCTGGGGCAGCACACAGAGGGAACGCACGCACGCAGCCGAGTGATATCAACAGGAGAAAGCAGAAGCACCACCCCGGTAGCATCTGACAACACCTTCAAAATTGCTGCTTCGGTGGGGATGTGTGAGAGGTAGCCCCTTGAAGAGTGGGTTGTCTACATTTGGTAGGAGACCTCTGTCTTTGGCGCTGGGTGTCATAGTGCTGTTGAGGAGTGTACTGCTGTGTTTGGGATCGTGGCGGGAGTTGGTACTTCCATGAGCGTCTCTTTGGCGCTGGTGTGTAGATGCCAAGAGATCGGAATGTAGCTTGGGAGTCCTTAAGGGAGTACAGAGAATCATCCATGTGCTCCGAGAATAGTTTCTGGCCCTCAAAAGGTAAGTCCTCTACCGTGTTTTGTACTT
>NW_020664654.1:150864-178608 GCF_002925995.2 Terrapene triunguis | reverse complement strand
AATACATGCAACATTATTATTTTATTATTTTTTAATTTAAATTATACAAAATACAAACATAAAATGTTATTACTACATGACAGCCCCGGGAGTCTCTTGCTTCACTGAGCCAAAGAGGACGGCACAGTGGAACAGGATGGCGTTCAGTGGCACTGGTACCAGTCGACAACCCCTCCTGAGGCTCATTGTGCACCAGGCAGCGCCTTGGCACCAAGCGCACTGTACTCTGCTTCCCAGCTTGATTGCTGGACAGTGGTGCCTGGGATCTCGAGCTCCTGGATGATGGGCCCCCACTGGGCCATCTTCCAGTGTTTCTTCTTTGGTATCAGAGATCAGCGTCGAAACTCTGCCCCAACAGGAGGAGCGTTCCTAATGCAAGTGGCGGTGGTCGGTGACTGCCCTGAGCAGGAAGGTTGCAAGGCTGGGTGCAGGGCTGCGTCCATAAGGAGGGGCTTTAGCCTGACTCACAGATCACTAAGGCCAGAAGGGACTATCATGATCATCAAGTCTGACCTCCTGCACATCACAGGCCAGAGAATTTCACCTGTCCACTTCTGCAGTAGGCCCATAACCTCTATCTGAGTTACTAAAGTCCTCAAATCTGACCTCCTGGTCCTTTCAGGTTCTGGGCTTAAAGTCCCTGCAAATCTGGCAATCGTCGCTGATGTGAGCTTCTCCTAGGCACTTCAAGCACCTGGAGTGGGGGTCACTGACTGGTATTGGCTTCTTGCATCCATTGCAAGGTTTGAAGCCCATGAACCAAGGCGTGCCGCAGCACTGGGCATCGGTACCCAGAATCAGCGGGAAATGAAGCACAAAGGAAGTACACTAGTAAAAGAAAAAGGAACCTTACTGCTAAAACGCTCCACTAAGACTGCTAACAAATACCAACTATGTAAACTACACAAGACTAAGAAAGACGGAAACACTTGCAGTAGCACGCTCTGACAGCCATCACAGATGGTAAGAAGGAACTGAGGGAGGGCGGGGATGGCTCTGCCCTTTAGACCACAAGCAGCAGCAGCACGAGCATACGCTGCCCCGACACATATCACTTAGGAAATCTCTGACGCTGGTGCACTGGGTGTGCACACAGCTGAAGTAGAATGGACATGGCAATCACTTGAAAAACTTCATTTACTGTAAAAATTGCTCTACAAATATCCTATTCTCCCTGCTCTGCTGGTCCGTGCAAGTCCAGAGTGTGGACACACAAAGCGTCTCTGGTTTCCGTTCCCAGGTGCATCCTGCTGTAGCTGTGACAGGTGCACTTGCTGGCTGAGTGTACCGGTTCAGCCACCTGGGGCAAACGGCCCACCTTTGGATTCACAAAGATTGTGACGGGCACAGCACGACACAGTGATGCGGTCAGCATTAATCACACTGGGATTGAAACAGCTCTGTAAACAGCGCCAGCAAGATTTCAATCTGCCAATCGCACATTCACCACCCCTCTACACCCACGCCAGGCCCTCGGAGAGCAGGAGATGGGTTCATAAGCCAAGACAAAAGGGGGTATGCAGGGTCCCCTAGAATAACAGTGGGGACAGTAACTCCCATTATGTCATTTGGTATCATTTGGTGGGAATAGCGTCCATGAATGTAGACCCCTGATCAGTGGAAAGCCCTGGCATCATGAACTTTTCCAGTGCAGGCCACACTGGTGTCCATAAATCGGCTTCTGTGGCCCAAAAGGGCCTGCATAACAATGGAGTAGTGCCCTGCGAGGAGGGCAAGCTGTGGGCTGCAAGAACTTCCTATCCAGTGCCGTGGGATGGACAGTCACCTCAAACAAGGCTACAGAGGCTACAGCTGGGGAGGGCACAAGGAAGCCTGGGAGAAGCTGGTTGGACTCATCTCTGCGTAGTGCAGTGTGGACATGTGAGCATGGGTACGAGTCCCAGATCCAGAAATTCTAACCCTAGGGTCAGGATTCAGTGTGGACGCTCAATCCCAGGCCTACAAACACCAGTTCCCACAGAGCCCAGGCTCAGATTGCAGTGCCGGCACACCATGAAAGCAGAAGCCACCACCAGGCAAAACAGCTGTAAGAAAGGGGAACACCCGGGTAGAAATCAACCTGTCACATCCCCCCACCCACACCCCCCCGCCAAACCAGTGCCAAGTGCCCCAGAGGGAATGACCAGAACAGGGAATCATCAAGTGACCCATCCCTGTCGCCCACTCCCAGCTTCCAGCCAAGGATTCCCCTTCACACCCCCAGGCCCGCACCAAATCCACGCAAGGTACTGGTCCAGCTCTCTGCCTCCTCCCGGAGCTCCATGGCGTGGGGTGAGAGGATGATGTTCTTCAAGGTTAGCAGGCTTTTCTCCGTCAGGGCCTTGAGTTCTGCTGTGTCTGGATTCAGGGAGAGAAGAGGTGAAGACTCTGGCAACCCTGAGGGGCCCAAAGAGGTGCTGGAGCCGGGGCTGAGGCCTCGCACACAGGTGCATGCACGGGGGCATTGGCCCAGCATAAGCCCTGTACCTTGGTGATGGAGACGCTCTGAGCTTTGGACACTCCTGGGGCGCTGCTGCCCCAGCCCTGGACTCTGGAACAGTGGGTGGGACAGGTGAGTTTCTCCCAAACCTGGAGCCTGAAACTTTCAGTGAGGATGGGAACCAGCCAGAGCCACAGCAGCTCAAGTCCTACACTCCCTGGAGAGACTCCTGGGAACTCTGGGTGGCTGCACTGGACAGAGCGGAGTCCATGGTCTGGCTAGTCTCATGGTCTGAAAGGAGCAGGTAATCAGAGGACAACAGCCACCCCATGTCTCCCTGGGAGGGAGAGTGCTGGCTCTGGTCCCAGCTCTGCTCAGACCCACCTTCCCCCCGCCCCTGTGCAGCCTGTGACAAAGTGGGAATTTGGGGTAATATTTTCATTATTCCTACACGTGCTTCAGTTTCCTCTGTACTTTGCATTGCTACCCCTGGGGGACGTGGTGCTGCCTGGATGGAATAAACAGGGTAGTTAAGGAGCTGGTTGAAACCGACCCAGATTAACACAGGCCCAGAGAGACATTCGGAAGTCCCAACAACGGAACGCCCGACACTCAGCAGTGGGGAGCTCTGGCAGGTGGGATTGTGAACTCCACACGCCCTGCCTGGAGGCAAAGGACTGGAGATGGCCAGCAGGGGTTTCTGAAGAAGCTGGCTGCTCTCCCCTGGGACTGGGTCAGGACACAGACAGACACTTGGCTGGTGTTTTGCACTGGCTTGGCCAGGGTGGATGTGGCTTCACCTTTGCCTCTCTGAGCTAGCCAAGGACTTTTGGATTCTGTAGCCAGGTGACTAATAAAACGTTACCTTGTTTGCAAAGGCTCCCTGAGAGCTTGGTGCTCTGACAGGGCCTGTACCAGCCTCCCACAGGCACCTGGCTGGGCTGGAGTCACTGCAGGGAGCCATGGGGAGAGGCAGGTTTGCTGGTGCCCAAAGGCCAAGTCTCAGAGTCTTGGCGGCTGCAGGCCTGCCCTGTGTGGCTCTTTGCGGCCCAGCACACTAAAGGGGTCGCTCCCAAGGGACTGGTTACAGGCTGGGGCATAGCCCAGACCCGTGAATCTCTGATACACCCCACTGGCCAATCTGGGCCCCCCCTCATGCAGCACTCACCAGCCAGCACGAAGGTGCCGCTGTCCTTGGAGACGTACTCCTGCTTGGGTGGGCGGTAGCGCCTGCTGGGCGGCCGGCGGGCACGGTCGGGCAGTGGGGCCTGGTAGGGCACGCTCAGGATGAAGTTGACCAAACGGAACTGCCTCTCAGCCCAGGCCTTCTGCAGCCGGCGCAGGATGTCCAGGGAGCGGCAACGGCCTCGCTCACTTGACCAGATCTGGGGGCATCAAACACAGGCTGAGTGGGAGCAGCAGGAGCAGGCCGTGCGCGTTCAGGCTGGCAGCTGCTCCGTGAGAGTCAGGCGGCCCCGCTGCACAGGGCAGTGCCGCCACGGGTTGGAGCCTTTCCAGCTAGTCCAGCTGTTTTCAAAGCTTTTGAGCTGAGCCCCCTTTGATTTACACTTTTTGGTTGCGCCCCCATACCCCAGACAAAAATAGACACAATACCCGCCCCTCCCCCCTCAGCTTTTCAGGGTGAGGGAAGGCAGTCTCTGGGGGCAGAGCCAGTGCTGGGCAGGGAGGCTGCCAGGAGCAGATGTTGACACTGACCCACACGCTGGGTCGCCTGCTGCTGTGAGTCGGGGGTGGAGGTGGTGTTCCTCCCTGATCCTCGCTGTGCAGAGTTGGCCCGAGCTGCCAGGGGTCGCCGCTCGCCCCTCCTCCCCCCGAACATTCCTCCATACCCCCTGTGGGACTCTGTACCTCAAAGCAGCTCCCTCAAATCCCCCTATATTCACCCCTGTCATATAGTTCAAGTACGCTTGGTACAAAGCAACAGAGGGTCCTGTGGCACCTTTAAGACTAACAGAAGTATTGGGAGCATAAGCTTTTGTGGGTAAGAACCTCACTTCTTCAGGCCTTGGCTACACTTGCAGCTGTACAGCGCTGTGAGGTAAACCTGTCTTCGTGCAGCTGAGTAGGGAAAAGCGCTGCAGTCTGTCCACACTGACAGCTGCCAGTGCAGTGGTGTGGCCACACTTGTAACATTTGCAGCTGTGCTGGGAGCGGTGCATTATGGGCAGCTATCCCAGCATTCATGTGGCTGCAACGTGCTTTTCAAAACGGGGGTGGGGTGGATTGTGACAGGGAGTGTGGGGGGAGAGAGAGTGCTTTTTGGAGCATGTCAGCTCTCTATTTTGCAAGTTCCGAACTCCCGGCCCCCTGCTCATTCATTCACTCACTCAAAGCAAGCTGCAATCTGTTTACTTTTCTCTGTGGTACGAGCTTTGAAAGCGGCACTTCCTGCAGCCGGTCACAACAATGGAGAGGATTGGCCACTTGACAAGGTGATTAGTACAGCGCTGCAAGCGTTTACACTCACACCCATGAGTCGTAGCCACTCCGCTGCAGCTGTTATTCCTCTCGGAGATGTGGAGTACCTGCAGCGGTGTACCCAGGGAGATACAGCGCTGTAAGTGCCCTGCCAGTGTGGACGGGGAGTGAGTTACAGCGCTGGGGGAGACTTTACAGCGCTGTAACTTGCAAGTGTAGCCAAGGCCTCAGATGCAAGTAATGGAAATCTCCAGAGGCGGGTATAAATCAGTGTGGAGATAACGAGGTTAGTTCAATCAGGGAGGGTGAGGTGCTCTGCTAGCAGTTGAGGTGTGAACGCCAAGGGAGGAGAAACTGCTTCTGTAGTTGGATAGCCATTCACAGTCTTTGTTTAATCCTGATCTGATGGTGTCAAATTTGCAAATGAACTGGAGCTCAGCAGTTTCTCTTTGGAGTCTGGTCCTGAAGTTTTTTTGCTGTAAGATGGCTACCTTAACATCTGCTATTGTGTGGCCAGGGAGGTTAAAGTGCTCTCCTACAGGTTTTTGTATATTGCCATTCCTAATATCTGACTTGTGTCCATTTATCCTCTTGCGTAGTGACTGTCCAGTTTGGCCAATGTACATAGCAGAGGGGCATTGCTGGCACATGATGGCATATATAACGTTGGTGGACGTGCAGGTGAATGAGCCGGTGATGTTGTAGCTGATCTGGTTAGGTCCTGTGATAGTGCTGCTGGTGTAGATATGTGGGCAGAGTTGGCATCGAGGTTTGTTGCATGGGTTGGTTCCTGAGTTAGAGTTGTTATGGTGCGGTGCGTGGTTGCTTGGTACAAAGGATGCCTTGTGAGGTATCATTTTAAAAGTCTTGATCTGTTGAATATTAATGTCCTGTCGGATTGTATGTGCTGTCACTGTATGGAAAGTTATGAAGTTTTGCTATGTGTGTGTGTGACGCAGTAGGGAGCGGGGTGGATTGACCTGGGAATGTCAGTTAGTTTTACTGGACTGTCTGCATGGGGGATGGGCGAGCAGGGGATGACTTTAGAGGAGAGCAGGGGATGACTTTAGGTGAGGGACGGTACCTGAGCCTGTAACCTGAGCCAGGAAGGGGGGTGGGGCGAGTCAACACCTTGGCCCGGGAAACTGGACAAAGGGAGAGGGGGAGGGAAGGAGGGAAGAGAGCCTGCGGGAGGGGTTTTTTGGTTTCAGTCTTGGGCTGGCTGGGAGAGGCAGGGAACCCCAAGTCTGGGGTCTAAGATCCTTGCCCCCCAGAGGGACCTGGCTGAGGGGTCCTGGTTGTACCTACAAGCCCTGCTTGGGACTGTGTTCCTGTCATCTAATAAACCTTCTGTTTTACTGGCTGAGAGTCACGGTGAATCGCAGGAAGTGGGGGGTGCGGGGCCCTGACTCCCCCACACTCTGTGACAGTGTGTTACTGAAATATGTTGTGAGGTTGGGAACACCCACAACCAGCCTTTCAGGTACAAAAATGGAGGAGCCAAACATGCTGATGGCCCATCAAGGAAAGAATCCACTGTCTCAGGAACAGTATACAATGGAGACCTCTCAGAGAGAGCTCGCAGACAAGGGAGACCGCTTGGAGAGAGCTCGTAGACAATGGATGTGACGTTGCACTCCATATGTTTTATGAAAATATGCTTGGAATGTGAATATAATGTAACTGGAATATACTTTATGCAAAAGGTCTCCTGTAAAGTATCATTACAAAGCTTATAATCTACTGAGTGTGTTAATCCTATTTGCATGAATTTATCATTCTTGTATCTGAAGCTAGAAAAATGGCTCTGTTTACTTTTAAGCTTTCCTGTGTTCATGTGAGTCGGGCCGGAAAGAATGGAGGCTTGGGGTCTCACAGGACATGTGAGCATGTCAACTGCTACCGGGATCCATCTTAAACCTGGTGCTTTTCCATTTAGAAGGAAGCGTGGGAACCCAGAGAGAGACAAAGGATTCCCGCCTTGTGACAAAGGTATAAAAGGGGGTGGAACAGAACATAAGGGGCTGCACTCATGAGAAATCCCCTAGCTACCACCTGAGCTGGAACTAACAAGAACTGTACCAGGGGAAAGGATTGTGCCCAGATTAAGAAGGAGCCTAATCTGTGAAAGAAATTTATTGGAACATCTCTGAGGGTGAGATTTACCTGTATTCAGTTTCTTAATGTATTAGGCTTAGACTTGCATGTTTTTGCTTTATTTTACTTGGTGACTTACTTTGTTCTATCTGTTATTACTTGGAACCACTTAAATCCTACTTTTTATTCTTAATAAAATCACTTTTGTTTATTACTGAACCCAGAGCTTGTAATTAATACCTGGGGGAGCAAACAGCTGTGCATCTCTCTCTATCAGTGTTATAGACGGCAGACAATTTATGAGTTTACCCTGTACAAACTTTATACAGAGTAAAACAGATTTATTTGGGGTTTGGATCCCATTGGGAGCTGGGTGTCTGGGTGCTGGAGACAGGAGTACCTGCTGAGTGGTTTTCAGTAAAAGCTCTCTCTCTCTCAGAGAGAGCTCGTAGACAATGGCTTGACCCACGTCAGAGCAAAAGATCTTTCCAGCAAGCTGGAAATTATAAAGTGGCATCATGACTGGGCCTCACTCCCTCACCCCAACTCAACACCTGACAACACCTCTGGAGGACAAAGACTGAACCGGCGAGGGTGGTCCCGGGCAGGAAGGCAGTCCCAGCCTGTGTATCGAAGATCTGTGACCTCTTTGTACCACCCCTCAGGGTGAGACACTGCTTGATTCAAATCCTGTCTAGTTTATACAACTCAGACTGAAAATTTACTTTGATTTCTGAGGTATCCCAGGACCCAATGGGGTGGCAAGTTCAAGCCTGAGTCAAGCTAGGACCCAGGGCTCAAACCCTATTGCTCTGCCATGTAGACATACCCCCACTAGACTCAGGCTCTGGGAGTCTGCCAAAAGTATCCCACAATCCCATGGGCTGACTTTCTTTGTCCTCTGGACAGCCAAGTTTCCCTACACTGCACCATGAATAAAGGCTGGAGCAGCTGCCTTTTGGAAGGGTGCCAGGAATCAGGCCCCCGTGATGCAGCATGGACGCTGGAGCCCCTGGGTTCAACAGCTCCTAACCTGGAGTTGCCAATGAGAGTAGACGCCCAAGCCCTAGGTCAACAAACCCAGGGCTGCTAACTCAAGTTCCAGTAACCCAGGGCTTACATTGCAGTGTAGACCTACCCCTGGAGTCCAACGCCAGAAGGGACCATTGTCACCATCTAATCTGACCTCCTGTATAGCAGCCTGCAGATCTTCCCCAAAATCAATCCTAGAGCAGAGCTTTCAGGGAAACATCCAATGGCCAGGGATGGAGACTCCACCGCGACCCTTGGTAAGCTGCTCCAGTGGCTAGTTACCCTCACGGTTAGAAACACACACCTTGTTTCTAATCTGAATTGGCCTAACAGACAGGGCAGTTTGAGAGGGCGAGAGGGAGAGCCTCTGCTGAAGAAGATGCGAGCACTCATTTTTGGGGTGAGTGATCTTGTTTGTGGCTTGCTTAAAGCTCGCAGCATGGTCTGTTGGGGACTAGGTATTTGGGGACTGTGTGGGAGTGGGGGCCAGGGGCCGACTAGCTGCTAGCTGAGTGGGCACTAGCAAGGCTCCAGTCTCTTGTCCTTTGATCCTCCAACGCCCTTCCCCCAGGTGTTAAGAGGGGGGCAGGGCTGACCTAAGAGAGAAGGGCTTAAAAGACAGAGGCTAAGCAACCAGCAGGCAGCAAACAGGGGAATCGGAGAGGGAGTCTATAGGAGGGAGAAAGAGCAAGATCACCATGGTTCAAAAAGGCCACGTCACCAAAGCTAACACTGCTCCTGTCTCCTCCACCAACGCCTGTGTCGAGCTAGGGAACCTGCCCATGGATGCCTCTGCCCAGACCCCAGGGGGGATCTGCAGAGAATGCCCTGCGTTTCCCCATCACAGAAAGCCAGGCTGGGGGGACCGTCCAGTGTGAGAAGTGCCTGCTGATGGAATCTCTCAGGAAGGGGCGGGAGAGCTGCAGGAGGAGGTGGCTAGGCTGAGGAGCATCGGTGCCCACGAGGAATTAATTGAAAACGTGCATATAGGGCCCTCCAAGGCTGAGGAAGCAATTTGGCTGGAGAGCACTGTAGGAGTGCCACCAGGGCAGGAGGAAACGGCGCCTGCACACGGAGGAAGCTGGCTGCTGGCTACTTGTGGCAGCAGGCAGTGCTCCCAACCCCCTCCACACAGATAACAAACCAGTATGCTGCCCTGGCAATGGGGGATGAGGAATTGCCCCCAAAGGTGGTGGAGGAGAAGCCATGTACCCCCACGGCTGCAAGGATTGTGGCCACCCCCCCAAGAGGAAACGGAGGGTGGGGGTGGTCGGTGACTCCCTTCTAAGGGGAACAGACGCATTTGTCTGCAGGCCTGACATGGCATCCCGAAAGGGATCTGAGACGGAGGGATTGTCGAGGATCATCCGGCCCTGTGACTACTACCCCATGCTGCTCCTCCACGTGGGCACTAACGATACTGTGAGGTCTGACCCTGAGCAGATCAGGAGTGACTACAGGGGTCTGGGTGCAGGTGGTGTTCTCACTGATCCTTCTGGTCAAGGGCAAGGACCCAGGCAGAGACAGACACCATATTTATGAATATGTTGAACAAGACTGGTCCCCGTACAGACCCCTGGGGGACACCACTATTTACCTCTCTCCATTCTGAAAAAAGACAGTTACTCACCTTTGTAACTGTTGTTCTTCGAGATGTGTTGCTCATATCCATTCCAATTAGATGTGCACGCAACACGCGCACACCTAATTGGAATCGATATGAGCAAGCACTCGAAGAAGAACTGACCATTTATTCCTACCCTCTGTTTCCTGTCTTTTAACCAGTTACCAATCCATGAGAGAACCTTCCCTCTTATCTCATGACAGCTTACTTTGCTTAAGAGCCTTTGGTGAGGGACCTTGTCAAAGGCTTTCTGAAAATCTAAGTACACTATATCCACTGGATCCCCCTTGTCCACATGCTTGTTTTCCCCTCAAAGAATTCTAGTAGATTGGTGAGTCATGATTTCCCTTTACAAAAACCATGTTGACTTTTCCCCAACAAATTATGTTCACCTATATGTGACAATTCTGTTCTTTACTATAGTTTCAACCAGTTTGCCCAGTACTAAAGTCAGACTTACTGGCCTGTAATTGCCGGATCACTTCTGGAGCCCTTTTTAAAAATTGGCATCACGTTAGCTATCCTCCAGTCATTTGGTGCAGAAGCTGATTTAAGCAATAGGTTACCTACCACAGTTAGTAGTTCTGCAATTTCACATTTGAGTTCCTTCAGAACTCTTGGGTGAATCCCATCTGGTCCTGGTGACTTATTACTGTTTAGTTTATCAATTTGTTCCAAAACCTCCTCTAATAACACTTCAATCTGGGACAGATCCGCAGATTTGTCACCTAAAAAGGACGGCTCAGGTTTGAGAATCTCCCTCACATCCTCAGCCGTGAAGACCGATGCAAAGAATTCATTTAGTTTCTCCGCAATGGCCTTATCGTCCTTGAGTGCTCCTTTACCATCTTGTATCAGAGTGGTAGTCGTGTTAGTCTGGATCTGTAAACAGCAACAGAGAGTCCTGTGGCACCTTATAGACTAACAGACATATTGGAGCATAAGCTTTCGTGCGTCTGACGAAGCGGGTATTCACCCACGAAAGCTTATGCTCCAATACATCTGTTAGTCTATAAGGTGCCACAGGATGCTGTTTACCATCTTGATCGTTCAGGGGCCCCACTGGTTGTTTAGTAGCTTCCTGATTCTGATGTACTTAAAAAACATTTTGCTGTTACTTTTTGAGTCTTTGGCTAGTTGTTCTTTACATTCTTTTTTGGCCGTCCTAATTATTTTTACACTTCATTTGCCAGAGTTTATGCTCCTTTCTATTTTCCTCACTAGGATTTAACTTCCACTTTTCAAAGAATCCTTTTTGTCTCTCACTGCTTCTTTTTACTTTGTTGTTTAGCCATGGTGGAACTTTTTGGGTTCTTTTACTGTGCTTTTTAATTTGGGGGATACATTTAAGCTGAGCCTCTATTATGGTGTCTTTAAAAGGTTTCCATGCAGCTTGCAGGGATTTCACGTTTGGCGCTGTACCTTTTAATTTCTCTTTAATTAACCTGCTCATTTTTGTGTAGTTCCCCTTTCTGAAATTAAATGCTACAGTGTTGAGCTGCTGTGGTGTTTTACCTGCCACAGGGATGTTAAATTTCATTATATTATGGTCACTATTACCAAGCAGTCCAGCTATATTCACCTCTTGGACCAGATCCTGTGCTCCACTTAGGACTAAATCAAGAATTCCCTCTCCTCTGGTGGGTTCCAGGACCAGCTGCTCCAAGAAGCAGTCATTTAAGGTGTCAAGAAACTTTATCTCTGCATCCCGTGCTGAGGTGACATGTACCCAGTCAGTATGGGGATAGTTGAAATCCCCCATTATTATTGAGTTTTTTATTTTTATAGCCTCTCTAATCTCCCTGAGCATTTCACAGTCACTATTGCCATCCTGGTCAGCAGGTTGGTAATATATCCCTACTGCGTTATTCTTATTATTAGAGCATGGAATTACTCTCCATAGAGCTTCTGGGCTGGGGCGCCCATATGGAGCCCAACCTGCCCATGTCGAACCCAGGCTGTCTCTGATCCTGACCTCCCACCACCGAGAGTCAAACTGCACACTGAGCCTGCCCATGGCTCCAGTCCCGCAGTGATGGGTGCCAGCATCCCCCCCATAGCCGTTTGGGCCCCACCAAGCCCCCGTCTGTCCCCAGGCAGCATGGGCCCCGCTCACCTTGAGGATGGTGTCGCTGTGTTCCAGAAGCGGGTAGGACAGCAGCTGGCCCAGCGTGAACTGCAGGTTGACAGGGCACTTCACTCCCATTGCTGCAAGAGAACACAAGGGGTTACTGTCAGCACCCCAGTGCCCAGATCCTCTCGCAGAGGCTGCAGGGAGTCCTGGGCTCCAGCAGGTACAGGCAAAGCTGGGGGTCCCAGGCCCCAGACGTCTTCATAGATTTCAAGGCCTGAAGGGACCATTAGCTCCTGACTCTTGTGTCCAGCGCGTACCTAACGGCTGAGCCAGAGCCAGGCTTTTAGAAAGAGACTCTCCAAATCCCAGCGATGGGGAACCTGCCCCATCCCTGGGGGAGCTGCTCCATGGCTCACTCCACAAGTGTTGGTTAAAAGATCAATATACATACAGACTTGAATTCAATTCTTGAGGTTCAGATACATAGCAGAGATGAGCTTGTAGTTGCCAAAAGTCCTTTTAGAAATAGTCCATAGGTTATAGTCCAACGTCCATGTTCAGGGTGACTCCAGTCAGTGACTGGGGATCTCAATCCTTATGGCTTAAGGTTTCCCCCTCTTGAAACCCAAAGCAGATCTGAGATGAAGTAGGATCATGTCCCAGGGTTCTTATACATTTCCAGCAGCCTTTTGCCCTGAGAAAACATTAGGCTTAACTCTCCTTCTCCTAAACATCCTGGCAATTAGCGCAGGGTAATTTATCCATTAAACAGTTCAGATACAGGTTACCACAACCTTCAAAGAGACATATAGACAATAATACTATTTCACTCAAGTTTCATCCTAAATGTTAATATTCCTTTTTTGATCTTTGAATTAAAGCTATAGCAATAGACAAGACTTGTTTGCTTACATCACAAGCCCTGAGCAAACACCTCCCCTTCTACCTCTAACAATGCCGGCTGCATTTCAAAGCTCTGTTCATTTACAGTTCTTCCTAACCAGTCTCTAAAGTTCGGCCATGGGTCAGGTCAGTCGGTGAGTTAATTAACTCTTTCTGGCCCTGTCACCTTCCAATGAGATATTATATCACACTCAGAACGTCACCCCCTCCCCGACATATCAATGCCCCAGCTCTGACACAGCACTTTTCATCAATCCATCTCAAAGCACTTTACCTCACCCCACCCTGGGGGAGGGGGCAGGGCAGGGCTATCCCCACTGTACAGATGGGACCAAGACCCAGAGAAGCTAAGTGACTTGCCCAAGGTCACACAAAAATCCATGGCAGAGTAGGGAACTGACCCCAAGTCTTTGGCTGGTGCCCTGACCACTGGACCATCCTTCTCATCATCATGAGACAATGCGTCCCCATTCCTGATTACCTTCTGGGCTCTCTCCGGTAGCCAACTTTTAATCCATTTGGGCCACACTGATTTGGTATAGTGCCAATTTGTAATCAGCATGTCGTGCAGAACTGAGGCAAAGAGCCAACAGTCTTTTACATCAGCCCAGGTCCCTATGCCCCCCAGACCTGCCATTGGGTCGCCTTTGCCTGCCAAGCTCTGGTGCATGAAGCCATGCTCTGGGCACTGATGCTGCTCCAGCAGGACAGACCCTGTCACTTGCTGGGCCATGCTTGAACCAACTTCCCTGGTGTCCAGGTTACTGTACCATAAACCCCAGGAGCTCTCCCCAGACTGATCGTCCCTCGCCCCTCTCAGAGCCAGCATGGCAGATATGGCTCCTTCCATTTCTCCCAGAGCTCTGCCTCTCCAGCCCTGCTGGGGCTGCCTGGAGCTTCCTCCACTTTCTCAAGGCCTTTCTGGGCCTGAAGGTGCTGGAGCCGAATGCAGGGCCCCAGGGATACGAGTCTCCACAGAACTGTCCCCCCTCCGCTATGGATTTCCCCTCCCATCGCTCCCTGCAGGGCTCACCCGTGAAGAACTCCCTCCAGCAGCTACTCTTCATGAGTGGGCTGGCCAGCTTCTCAAGCAGGGGCAGAAACTGCTGGAAACTAGTGATCATGTGCACACAGGCCTGCAGGATGGGGTGATTGGCAGGCAGGGACTTTTCCATGTGGGACGCTTCCCTCTGCCACTCAGCCATCTTCTCCGTGGCCAGGGGGATGTTGAACTGGTAGGACAGAAAGACCAGCGGGTGCTCAGATAGCCCTGGAGGGAGGTGCATCCCTCAGGCAAAACCATCCACACTCAGGAGAGCCCTATGGAATAGCAGGGGCGGCTGCAGGTGGGAATCAGCAGAGCTGTGAATATGTGGGAGGAGGCCAAGTTTGGGATAACAAGGGAGATTGTAGGTCAGGATTGGGGGCACCGGCAGAGCTGGGGTGGGCGGAGCTCACGGCTGGAATAGCTGTGGGCCAGGAGTGAGGGGCACCAGCAGAGCTGTGGGGGAGCCCAGGGCTGGGGTAGCAGGGGCTGCGGGTCGGGAGGGAGGGCCCAGGGCTGGGCTAGCAGGGGCTGTGGGGTCGGGAGGGAGGGAGCCCAGGGCTGGGCTAGCAGGGGCTGCGGGGTCGGAAGGGCACCGGCAGGGCTGGGGGGGGCAGGGCTGGGCTAGCAGGTGCTGCGGGTTGGGAGGGAGGGAGCCCAGGGCTGGGCTAGCAGGGGCTGCAGGTCGGGAGGGAGGGGCACAGGCCGGGCTAGCAGGGGCTGTGGGTTGGGAGGAGGGAGCCCAGGGCTGCGCTAGCTGTGGGGCAGGCACCGGTCATTACCTTGCTGAAGGCGAGGCACCTCCATTCAGTGATCTGCTCGGAGATGGTGCGTAGCAGCCTCCAGATGTGCTCATGGGCTTCAATGAGCCCCCGGCTCCTGGCTACAAAGGAGACGTCTGTCCGCTCCCCTGGGAAGAGGAAGGACAGGACGTTCACTCGGGAGGAGTCTCGCCCACACCCCAGCCAGGCAGCAGCACAGGGTGACCCAGCACTCCCGCTGCTGTTCGCATTGCAGGCAGTGGCCTAGCCAGAATCTAAGAGGACGGGGAGCAAACATAAAAAAGGCGCCCCCCCTTGGCTCCTCCTTTGGCCACGCCTCCCTTGGCTGGCTCCTCCAGCTGCGCCCTCCCTTGCTCCTCCGGCCATGGCTGCGGGCCGCCTTGCTGCGCCCCCCCTCGCTCTGCCTCCTCCGGCCACGCCCGCCGCCCCGGCCCATTGGCTGCACGCCGCCCGCTGCGCCCCCCCTCGCTCCTCCGGCCGCGGCTGCTGGCCGCCCTGCTGCGCCCCCCCTCGCTCCTCCGGCCGCGGCTGCGGGCCGACCTGCTGCGCCCCCCTCGCTCCTCCGGCCGCGGCTGCGGGCCAACCTGCTTTTTGAAAACATGCTGAGGGGAAGCGGCTGCTTCCCCTGCACCCCACTAGCTACGCTGCTGATTGCAGGCTCTCTCTCCTAGGTTGGAGGAGACCTGAGTGCAGAGTCCCCTGGGACACAGGGAGGTGAGGGGAGTCACGGGGGCATTTCCCTGGGGATGCGAGGGAAGTAACAGGGACAAGTAGGGAGCCCTGGGGTTCTGTCTCCCCAGCAGATGCAGGCCGGGGCCCCGTTGCTCTCATGCCTGTGAGGATCCTCTGGGAGCGGCACAGCTCAGCCACCCGGGTGGCCATGGCCTGGAAGCGGCGGTACAGCTCTCGCAGCTCTTGCTCCATTGCACGCGGGCTCTGGGAGGGGTCCAGGAACTGCCCTGTGGTGGCCGTGGTCAGCAAGTCCTGCAGCTCCTGTCTGGCTCTCTGCAGCGAGTCTACCAGCTCAGCAATGATGCTGAGGCGCCGTGAGACAATGAAGTCCGAGGCCTCCTGCTGCTGGTACACGAAGGCCTCCCAGGTGTCCAGGAGCTGGGGACAGAGGCAGAGCCCAATCAGGGGGGCAGCAGACACATGCAGACACTACCCTGTGCTCTGGCGAGGCTTTGAGTTCTACGATGCAGATTAAAAAGATCCTGTGTTTTGGAGGCTGTTTTGGCTCCCAACTGGAAGACTTGCCGGGCAGCAGAACCCAGTGTGGCGTGCTGAGCACTCGCGGTTGGTAAAGGGGGCTGTCCCCCTGCGAACGGGGTCTACGGGGTGAAAGAATCACAGGATTCCAGCCTGGAAAGGGGAAGGCTCAGAACTGACAACTGGAGGGGCTCTGTTCAGAGAGGTTGAGCGGTGTCAAGGGTGAACTGTGACACTGAGTGGGTGATCCCCAGCCCCCCTCCAGCCCCCAGCCTTCCTTCTGCCCCCTACAGGCCACAGCATGGAGACACCCTGGAAGAATTTCCACAACACTTTGGGCTGGGCACACTAAGGCCATGTCTACACTACAAACTGCTCAACAAAGTCATGTCGGCGTACAGCTGCCGAAGTCGGTATATTGCTTGGGCACGTGCACACTTAGCTGCTTGTGTTGGTACTGGGTGTACTCACCAGGAGTGCTCGTGGCAATGCAAAGTGTGGTGCACCATGGGTAGGTATCTCAGTGTGCCGTGAGCTGCAGTCCGGCACGATGCCTTTCGGGAAACGTTCACAATATGTTGTGGGATGGAAATGACTCACTCAGGGATCTCTGGGAGCTAGAGTTCAAGTTCCTAGCCGTCAATTTTCTCCATCCCATAATGCCATCCATAGCCCAGCATTTTTGCACTGTGCTGTTGTCAATACAGGAGGCATGATTCTCCTGTATTTGCAGACCCATGGGAAGTATCACAATGGGGGACCTGAGGGTTTCTTCAAGGACAGTGGCTAAGAGAGAGTGTGAAAAACAATTCACGGTCGTTGCTTTCACAGGACAACTGCAAACGGTGGTGTGATGCTTCTGGGCCCGAGACAGGAGCACTGACTGAAGGAATTATATCGTAACACAGGTTTGGGATGCTGAGCAGGATACAAAAGGCCACATTCCTTGCTCTCTGTGGGGTTTCCAAACGTGGTGGGGTGCTAGGTGGCATGCACACCCCTGTTTTGGCACCAGGCCACCTCCCCACATAGAACCTTAACAGACCTTCGTGGATCACTGGGGATGCTTCTCTGACATCCATGTGGGCTGGTCAGGGAAGGCGCAGGACATTCATGTCACGGATCCACAGGATCGGTGCTACAGTCTCCGGGAAGACCCCTTCTGTGTCCCAGACCCCAGGGGTCTCACTCAGCCTCCAGGGCGAGCCACACAGCTTCACCACCTTCTTAGACTAGACTTCTTGGCCTTCACCACTCCCGCTTCACACCCTGAGCTCCGTTCAGTGAGTCCAACTGAGACAGACTCATGAGGGAGCCTTGTACATTCTTCAGGGATTAACACACTTCACCCAGCATCTGCAGTGGCACTCACACAGCATTGTCAAAACAGTCGAATTTATTCATTAAGTAGCACACAGCACAGGGAGTCCTTAGGGGAGTCTAGAGAACTGAAGGTTAAAGCATCATCCATTCTGGCTAGCCCAGAGCCCAGCCACGCTGCTGGGAACCCCTTGGTTCAAGCTCCGTCTGATCTCCTTCATCAGCCTCCAGGTGAGAGCCGCCTCCTTCCAGTTGCCCACTCTTATCCTCCACCTCACACCTTCCCAGCCCTTATCTCAAGCTGGGAAATGTTGTTCAGCTTCCTTAAGGAGAGGTGGGGAAGTCCATCTCCCTCTAGAGCATTGCTTGCTAGAGATAAATGCCCTGGTGACTGGATTTGCCATTGTCTTCCAGATGTTCCACTGATATGGAGAATATGGCCCAGGCAGCTGGTGACACCCAGACCTACGTGTCTCAGTCTGCCGGAGAGCAAACAGTTCTCTTCCACTCACTGGGTAACAATGCAGCATGCCAGAGAAACTGAGGCACAACCAGGACTCATAGAAATATTACAAAATACTCCCCCTTTGTCACAGTTCGCATCTTTAAGAACATAGAACTGTTCAGAAAGCTGCAAGTGTAACCCACACACCTCCTGGGTGTGGTGTTCTGTCCCATCTAGTGGCACCAAGACCACTTAGAGAGAGAGAGAGAGAGAGAGAGAGAGAGATGCATTTAGCTCCAGAGATCCCAGGTTCGATCCTGCCCGCTGACGACTGGGATCTGTTGGCGTTCCACAAGCAGGGACATTCTTTCCCAGCCAGCAGGTTACCATTGGCAATACTGAAATGCCAACAGTGATTCTAGGGCACGCAGTTGTTAGCCAATCCATATTGGTCAGGCCTCGTATTAATGCCTGAGGGCTGGGAAGTTATTCTACTCACCCTACAGTTCTGTTCAGCCATGGTAAGCATCCCACAACACCTTGCGTTAGCTTAGTGGATAGGAAAACTGTCAGGATCAGGACATACCATAGCAGCAGGCAGGGATTATGCTCAGTGGCCAGTACTGGAATGTCCCAAAGGAAAAAAGACAAGATATATGATTGCTCTACGTTGGTATGAACCTAGGAGATGCCTTTCCACCCTGTAGTACCTGGAATGTATGTGTTCAGAGTAAAGAGAGAAGGGGCACACCATCGTACCAGAAAAACAAGGTAGAAAGCTGAACGGTTCAATCTAGTTTCACATGATGCACACAAGACCTTTCTACTTGTAAACAGGATGGGTATAAGAAGGATAGCTTCAGGAGTGTAACTCTGGAAGGTGGATAAGGAACTGGTTAAAGGGGAGACTACAACGGGTCAGGCTGAAGGGAGGTTACTAGTGCAGTTCCTCAGGGATAGGTCTTCGGATCAGTCTTAGGGCAAGTTTACGCTACAGCGCTACATCAGCCACCAGATCGGCTATGCCGATGGGAGAGAGGTCTCCCATCAACACAAATTACCCATGTAATTTATTGTCTGTCTGCTCAGCAAACAGCACCTGGCTGTCGAAGGGGAGCTCCTGTATAGACTGCTGGGCCTCCAATGACAAGCCCGAAAGAAGAATCATACAATCCTAGAATATTAGGGTTGGAAGAGACCTCAGGAGGTCATCTAGTCCAACCCCCTGCTCAAAGCAGGACCAATCCCCAACTAAATCATCCCAGCCAGGGCTTTGTCAAGCCTGACCTTAAAAACCTCTAAGAATGGAGATTCCACCACCTCCCTAGGTAACCCATTCCAGTGCTTCACCACCCTCCTAGTGAAAAAGTTTTTCCTAATATCCAACCTAAACCTCCCCCCTCACTCTTCTCTTCTGCAGACTAAATAGGACAGGTACATGAGTTCCCTCAGCCTCTCCTTGTAACTCATGTGCCCCAGCCCCTAATCATTTTTGTTGCCCTCTGCTGGACTCTCTCCAATTTGTCCACATCTCTTCTGTAGTGGGGGGACCAAAACTGGACGCAATACTCCAGGTGTGGCCTCATCAGTGTCGAATAGAGGGGAATAATCACTTCCCTCGATCTGCTGGCAATGCTCCTACTAATACAGCCCAATATGCCATTGGCCTTCTTGGCAACAAGGGCACACTGCTGACTCATATCCAGCTTCTCGTCCACTGTAATCCCCAGGTCCTTTTCTGCAGAACTACTGCTTAGCCAGACGGTCCCCAGCCTGTAGCGGTGCATGGGATTCTTCCTTCATAAGTGTAGGACTCTGCACTTGTCCTTGCTGAACCTCACCAGATTTCTTTTGGCCCAATCCTCCAATTTGTCTAGGTCACTCTGGACCCTATCTCTACCCTCCAGCCTATCTATCTCTCCCCCCAGTTTAGTGTAATCTGCGAACTTGCTGAGGGTGCAATTAATACCATCATCCAGATCATTAATAAAGATGTTGAACAAAACTGGCCCAAGGACCGACCCCTGGGGCACTCTGCTTGATACCGGCTGCCAACTAGACACTGAGCCATTGATCATTACCCATTGAGCCCGACAATCTAGCCAGCTTTCTATCCACCTTATAGTCCATTCATCCAATCCATACTTTTTTAACTTGCTGGCAAGAATATTGTGGGAGACCGTATCAAAAGCTTTGCTAAAGTCAAGATATATCACATCCACCACTTTCCCCATATCAACAGAGCCAGTTATCTCATCACAGAAGGCAATCAGGGTTGGTCAGGCATGACTTGCCCTTGGTGAATCCATGTTGACTGTTCCTGGTCACCTTCCTCTCCTCCAAGTGCTTCAAAATGGATTCCTTGAGGACCTGCTCCATGATTTTGCCGGGGACTGAAGTGAGGCTGACCGGTCTGTAGTTCCCCAGGGTTCTCTTTCTTCCCTTTTTAAAATATGGGCACTATATTTGCCTTTTTCCAATCATCCGGGACTTCCCCCGATCGCCACGAGTTTTCAGAGATAATGGCCAATGGCTCTTCAATCACATCCGCCAACTTCCTCAGCACCCTTGGATGCATTAGATCTGGACCCATGGATTTGTGCACGTCCAGCTTTTCTAAATAGTCCTTAAACTGTTCTTTCACTACAGAGGGCTGGTCACGTCCTCCCCAAACTGTGTTGCCCAGTGCAGCAGTCTGGGAGCTGACCTTGTCCATGAAGACCGAGGCAAGAAAAGCATTGAGTACTTCAGCTCTTTCCACATCATCTGTCACTAGGTCGCCTCCCCCATTCAGTAAGGGTCCCACACTTTCCCTGACCTTCTTCTTGTTGCTAACATACCTGTAGAAACCCTTCTTGTTATCCTTCACATCCCTTGCTAGCTGCAACTCCAATTGTGCCTTGGCCTTCCTGATTCCACCCCGGCATGCTCTAGCAATATTTTTATACTCCTCCCTGGTCATCTATCCAAATTTCCACTTCTTCGAAGCTTCCTTTTTGTATTTAAGCTCACCGAAGATTTCACTGTTAAGCCAAGCTGGTCGCCTGCCATATTTGCTATTCTTTCTGCACTTCGGGATGGTTTGTTCCTGCGCCCTCAATAAGGCGTCTTTAAAATACAGACAGCTCTCCTGAACTCCTTGCCCCCTCATATTAGCTTCCCAGGGGATCCTGCCCATCAGTTCCCTGAGGAAGTCAAAGTCTGCTTTTCTGAAGTCCAGGGTCCGTATTTTGCTACTCTCCTTTCTTCCTTTTGTCAGGATCTTGAACTCAACCATCTCATGGTCACTGCTGCCTAAGTTGCCACCCACTTCTACTTCCCCTACCAATTCTTCCCTGTTTGTAAGCAGCAGGTTAAGAGGAGCATGGCCCCTAGTCGGTTCCTCCAGCACTTGTACCAGGAAGTTGTCCCCAACACGCTCAAAAAACTTCCTGGATTGTCTGTGTATTGCTGTATTGCTCTCCCAGCAGATGTCAGGGTGATTGAAGTCCCCCATTAGAGCCAAGGCCTGTGATTTGGAAACTTCAGTTAGTTATCCGAAGAAAGCCTCATCTACCTCATCCTTCTGATCCGGTGGTCTATTGCACACGCCCACTGCAACATCACCCTTGTTGCTCTCGACTCTAAACTTAACCCAAAGACTCTCAACAGGCTTTTCTCCAGTTTCAAACTGGACCTCTGAGCAACCATACCGCTCTCTCAGGGTACATCTACACTACAGGGGGGAGTCGATTTAAGATACGCAAATTCAGCTACATGAATAGCGTAGCTGAATTCGACGTATCACAGCCGACTTACCCCGTTGTGAGGACGGCGGCAAAATCGACTTCTGCGGCTTTTCGTCGTCGGCGCTTACTACCACCTCCGCTGGTGGAGTTAGAGCGCCGATTCGGGGATCGATTGTCGATCCCCAAGAGGTCGATTTCTACCCGCCGATTCAGGCGGGTAGTATAGACCAGACCTTACATACAATGCAACTCCTCCACCTTTCCTCCTGTACCTGTCCTTCCTGAACAGTTTATACCCACCCATGATAGTGCTTTAGTCATGTGAACTGCCCCACCAAGTTTCTGTTATTTGAATCACATCAAGAAGCCAGGACGCCCTCCGCATGGAGATGGCCGAGGCCATGGTGCGTGCCGTGGAGTCTCATAGACTCATAGACTTTAAGGTCAGAAGGGACCATTATGGTCATCTAGTCTGACCTCCCGAATGATGCAGGCCACAAAAGCTGACCCACCCACTTTCCCTTAACTCAGCTGTTGAAGTCTCCAGATGGTGATTTAAAGACTTCAAGTCGCAGAGAATCCTCCAGCTTGCGACCCCTGCCCTATGCTGCGGAGGAAGGCGAAAAACCTCCAGGGCCTCTGCCAATCTACCCTGGAGGAAAATTCCTTCCCGACCCCAAATATGGCGATCAGTAGAACCCCGAGCATACAGGCAAGATTCTCCAGCCGGACCCTCATGTTACCAGCGATGGCACGTTATTGCCTGCTGCATCCGAGGCTGCTTGCAGGGCCGCTCTGGCCGCAGACTTGCCCTCATCGAGGATCGCCCGGAACTCTTTTCTGGTGTCCTCGGAAAGCGAATCCTCAAACTTGGCCATGGCTTGTGTGACGTTATTGATATAATCTGGGACCATATAGATCATTGTTGCAACCAAGGTCCTGTAGTGGCACGCAAATCTTGTATAAAGGGGGTCAAATGGGGTGTCTAAGACAAGGTTATGGTTTACTGGTTATGATTAAGCTGTCTATATGTGTGTATCAATTTTGTAGTTGAAGTTATGAATATTGGCTCTATACTGTCTGTATTTCAAACTTATGCTATGCTGCTGGGTGACATCCCAGACAAACTGGTGTTAGCTCTGCCTAGCCTGCTTGATGGCCCATTAAGGACCATCAGCTATACAATGGACCCATTGAGAGAAGGCCAATATGCCTTCAGACTCAGCAAAGTATGCAGGAACTTGCCCATGTGACTCCAGACTCCATTTTGTTGTAATTTTCCACAGTAAGAACAAAGAGGTGTTCTTACACCTGGAAAAGACTATATAAGGCTGATGCCTCATCTCCATCTTGTCTTCAATCCTGCTTCATACCTCTGGAGGAACTTTGCTACAAGCTGAAGCTTTGAACAAAGGACTGAGGACCCATCCCAGTGGGGGATGTATTCCAGAGACTTGATTTGAACCTGCAGTTTATTCTATCACTGCTGCAAGCCTGAACCAAGAACTTTGCCATTACTGTATGTAATTGATTCCATTTAACCAATTCTAACTCTCATCTCTATCTTTTTCCTTTTATGAATAAACCTTTAGATTTTAGATTCTAAAGGTTTGGCAACAGCGTGATTTGTGGGTAAGATCTGAGTTGTATATTGACCTGGGTCTGGGGCTTGGTCCTTTGGGATCGGGAGAACCTTTTTCCTTTTACTGGGGTATTGGTTTTCATAACCATTTGTCCCCATAACAAGTGGCACTGGTGGTGATACGGGGAAACTGGAGTGTCTAAGGGAATTGCTTGTGAGACTTGCGGTTAGCCAGTGGGGTGAGACCGAAGTCCTCTTAGTCTGGCTGGTTTGGTTTGCCTTAGAGGTGGAAAAAACCCCAGCCTTGGGCTGTAACTGCCCTGTTTGAGCAATTTGTCCTGAGTTGGCACTCTCAGTTGGGTTCCGCCAGAACCGCATCGTCACAGCTTGCCACATATTGAAGTCATAGCGGCCAAGGAGGGCTTGGTGGTTGGCCACCCTCAACTGGAGGATGAATAAACTTTGAGTCTGAACAAATCCAGCCTCTTTGAGTCTTTATTCTTAGGAGTGGCTCCCGGTTGGCCTTGTCTCTTCCGCTCATTAACAGCTGCTACCACCAGGGAGCTTGAGGCCGGGTGGATATATAGGTACTCATGGCCCTTAGCCCGTACAAAGTACTTTCTTTCTGCCCTCTTGTGGATGGGGGGGGGCAGGGATGAGGGTGTCTGCCACAGGGCATTTGTGATCTTAAACACCCCTTCATGGAGGGGCAGAGCCACCCTGGCCGGTGCTGTTGAGCAAAGGACATTGAATAGGGAGTCCGATGGTTCCTCTAGCTCCTCCGCCTGGAGCCCCAAGTTAGAGGCAACTCATCAGGCAAAGATGAGGAGGAAGCCAGCACCACAGGGTTTGACACGTCCAGCCGGCTGATCCCCAGGGTCTGCATGAGCCTGAGGGGTTCCCTCCTCAGGAATAGCTGGCTCTGTGGGAGGGCGGGATACCGAGGCTGATGGCTTGTCCGAGGCCCCTGCCACTGACCTGAGCCTCTGTGAAGGCTGGGTAAAGCCCCATGGGTTCCATGGGTACCAGGCAGCTGGCCACTGGCCCTGGGCCCATGGGGTAGTTGGCGGTACCGCTGACATTGAGGGGACCACCTGTGCCACCGGTGCCAGGTTTTGGCACTCCGGCAATGACTCAGGTCCAGTGCTGGAGCTTGAGGCTGAGTGGTTGCTCTCAGGTGACCACGATCAAGTATCGGTGATCCCGGTCACTGCGGTGCCGATCGCTGTGCCTGGACGGGGAGCTCTCTGCTCAGGACGAATCTCTTCGGTGAGTCCCTGGAGACCGGTGGCATTCAGCGGATCTGCGACAGCGCTCCGGTGATCTACGCCTCACGCTGCTCGACCAGTACCGGGATCTAGAGTGGGACCGGGAGCAGTTCAGTCGCCAGGGAGACCTTCTCCCCAATCTAGGGGATCCGTGTGGTGGCGACACAGACTGGCGAGCCAACAACCGGTGACTCTGCTCCTGAGACTGACTGTCCCGGGCCTATGACTGGTGCCGAGCCATGGGTGAAGCAGTGAGCCAGTCCCTGTGCTGTTGATGCCGGAAAGGGCGGACCGGTGAGGTGCGCCTTGAGCCTTGTGGGCGGTGTCCTGAGTTCAGAGACCAACGAGGGCTTCGCTGAGCCTGCCTCTCTGCTTTCAAGGCCTGGTGGCTCCGTGCAGGCGAGCGCTGGCGGGCCAGGCCCTGCAATGGGGAGTGGTGCCGCTGAGCCGGAGACCTATCGAAAGGACCCAAGGCGGGTTTACCCCTAGACCGGGGTGACGCCGTAGCTGATGTGAGTGGCACTGGTAGTGCCCAGATATCCTGCGCTGCCTGCAGGTCTTCGGGTGTCAACGGGACCTCTGACGAAGGCCCTCGTCACTGTCCGGCGTGGCAGGCACGGGTCGGGGTAGGCTGGACCGCTCGACCTGAGCTAGGGCCCAGCTCCCAGTAGGAGGCATAGAGCCGCCTTTCTCAGGCCTTGGCTCCCCTCCTGCCCTCTCCTTTCCCTTGCGAGATGTAGGAGATCTTCCCTCCCGCTTGGCAGATGCCGGGGAGAGGGATCGGCGCTGGTGGGGTGCTCCGCACCGACGCTGCGGTGCTCAGGGCAGAGTCAGACCTCGATTGCTCCGGTGCCGGAGTTAGAGCTGACTCCATTAGGAGCGCATTGAGAAGGAAGTCTCTCTCCTTCTTAGTCCGAGGTTTGAAGGACTTGCAAATACAGCACTTGTTACTTATATGCGACTCGCCCAGACACCTTGAGCAACTATGATGCAGATCGCTGATGTGCATCGGTTTCTTGCAGCGATCACAGGGCTTAAAGCCTAGGAACTGGGGCATACCCCATCCCCCGGCTAGGGCCTGTTCGGGACCAATCAAGCAAAAACACCAACACACTAAAGGAAACTTAACTAGAAAAGTTCAAAACACTGAAGCAAGCAAAGAAAGGCTAGCCGAAGCAGCAGACGTTCCAGCTCCTTCACTGGCGGATAGAAGGAACTGAGGGTGGGGGGAACCGGCGGTGCCCCTTATACCGCAGCATGTGCACACCACTCCAGAGGGTACCAGAGCCAGTCCCCTGTGGATACCTGTGACGAAGTGGGACTGTTCTTAATGTTTCCTCTGAATAGTGTGTGGGTGCCTCAGTTTCCCCTATGCATTTCTTAAGTCTCCAGGGTGCATAAATGGCCGACACTGTATCCTGGCAACAAATGGCTGGGGCCCTTCTCCCCTGTAAGGGAATAGCTAAAGGTGAACAAAGAGATCAGGTGACCTCCTGGCCCGGTAAGGAGACAAAGGCCAGAAAGGAGGGGCTGGAGGGGGTTTTCAGGTTGGGGCTGGCTGGGGACGGGAAGTGAGGGCAGACGGGGTTGTCTGGCTCGCTGGGCCCCAGAATGGACCCAGCTGAGGGGTCCCGTTCTCTGTACCTACAAGCTCTGTTTTAGACCATGTTCCTGTCATCTAATAAACTTCTGTTTTACTGGCTGGCTGAGAGTCACGTCTGACTGCGAAGTGGGGGTGCAGGACCCTCTGGCTTCCCCAGGACCCCGCCTGGGCGGACTCGCTGTGGGAAGCGCACGAAGGGGCAGAGGATGCTGAATGCTCCAAGGTCAGACCCAGGAAGGTGAAGCCGTGTGAGCTTCTTGCCCTGAAGACAGTCTGCCCCAAGGAAGAGGAGGCTCCCCAAAGTCCTGACTGGCTTTGTGGGGAGCAGTTCCAAAGCCTCGCCTGGGGACTCCGTGACAATACCACTGAGGGAAAAACTTCCAGCACCGGTGCATGTGGCGAGCACACACACCTAATATGGAATGGACATGAGCAAGCACTCGAAGAAGTCTACAAATACTGATTGGAGGAGAAATAGGAGATTGGGGGTTTCTGTTGTCCCTGACTCATTACAGGAACAAGGGGACTGTCAATTATAAGGGAAGGTGGGAAAGAAACTTTTTCACACAAAGTATATTTAGCCTGTGGAACTCACTGCCACATGAAGTCATTGATGTTAACGATATAGACAAGATAATGGTTTCATCCAGTCTGGCAGTTCTTTTGGTCTCCCTTCACAACCATAGCATGCCATTGCTGGGAGCTCACCAGGTTCTCCAGGTTCTCCTCATCCAGGCTGAGTGGGCGGAAGTGCTGACGGATCACCTCGTTCAGAGCTCGCACATACTCCACACGCTCCTGCAGCTCTGTCATCTGGCCCTGGTATTGCTCCAGCTGCAGGAAGAGTGAGCGCCATTCTCTGTCAGACTGGGGCTGGACCCAGCAGATCGCCCAGCCCCTCGTGCTGAGTGCCCCAAATCTCCGCCCACTGAGCTCTGAGAGGCAGGGCTGCGCTGGGTGTGTCTGGCACAGAGACACCTGCCGTGAGTCTGCAGAGAGACTGAGGCACTGTGGGTGCAATGCCCCACTCGCCCCAATGGATTATTTATAGAGCTGAGTGAAAACTCTGGAAAAACAAATGTAACAAACAGAATTTTGTCCATTTCTCTGGATAAAATGAAAAACCAAAACTCCTTTGTTTGGGCTGAACAAAATGCAGTGGTGGAACGGGTTGCTTCCACATTGCTGTTACTTTTATTTTCAGGTTTTTTCATCTGAAACTAGTCACCAACTTCAGCCGGAATGTACATGTTTCAGTGCCATGACAAGCTTTCTTTGGTGAACTGACTATTTGCCCAGTTCTAGTTATTAGCTCTGGGAGACGCCTGCTGACAGCAGCCAGCATCCTTGCGGCTATGCCAGCATGGGACCCGATACAGAGTGCCTGGCTTGGGTGGTGGGGCTGAATCCTTGCTCCTTGGGGATGGCACCGATCCAGCTGAAGGCATGGGGCGGTGGTATGGGGAAGGGGAGGCCTCAGCCTGCTCAAAGAGGAGTGGAGTGGGACCGGTGGAAATGCGTGTCGGGCCGCAGCTGGCTGAGCCCAGCAGAGCACGGAGTCCGTGGAGGTCTGTTCCAGCCATACCTTCTGGGAGCACTTGGCGATGGTGAAGATGTCAGTGCTGACGCTCTGGTAGAGCTGCACGACCCCGCCAAGCTCGGAAATGAGGATCTCGCTGCGCTGGGACGTTTCACTCAACAGCAGGGAGACGATCTCTTTGATGACGGAGTCCAGCAGGGGCACTGGGGGGCATGGAGCAAGTGGGTATCAGGTCATCAGGAAAGGGCAGCCAACGCTGCTGCCATCACCAATTTCCCATCCACAGGCACCCCCCAACCCCACGTGCGTCACCACAGAGCCCCCCCCCCCCCCCCCCCCCGCCCCCCCCCCCACCCCCCCCGCGCCCCCCGCCCCCCCCCTTACCAACGGCCCATTCCCCCCCCCCCCACGTCACCAGCCGCACACTCCCAGAGTCCACAGCTCCCCCCTACTAACAGCCCATTACCCCCCCCCACATCACCAGACGCACAGTCCCAGAGCCCACAGCTCCCCCCTACTAACGGCCCATTACCCCCCCACACATCACCAGACGCACAGTCCCAGAGTCCACAGCTCCCCCCCACTAACGGCCCATTACCCCCCCCACATCACC
>NW_020664654.1:123450-150764 GCF_002925995.2 Terrapene triunguis | reverse complement strand
ACTAACGGCCCATTTAATTCTTTGCTTCAGTCTTCACGGCTGAGGATGTTAGGGAGATTCCCAAACCTGAGCCGGCTTTTGTAGGTGACAAATCTGAGGAACTGTCACAGATTGAAGTGTCACTAGAGGAGGTTTTGGAATTAACTGATAAACTTAACATTAACAAGTCACCGGGACCAGATGGCATTCACCCAAGAGTTCTGAAAGAACTCAAATGTGAAGTTGCAGAACTATTAACTCAGGTTTGTAACCTGTCCTTTAAATCGGCCTCTGTACCCAAAGACTGGAAGTTAGCTAATGTAACGCCAATATTTAAAAAGGGCTCTAGAGGTGATCCTGGCAATTACAGACTGGTAAGTCTAACGTCTGTACCGGGCAAATTAGTCGAAACAATAGTTAAGAATAAAATTGTCAGACACATAGAAAAACATAAACTGTTGAGCAATAGTCAACATGGTTTCTGTAAAGGGAAATTGTGTCTTACTAATCTATTAGAGTTCTTTGAAGGAGTCAACAAACACGTGGGCAAGGGGGATCCAGTGGACATAGTGTACTTAGATTTCCAGAAAGCCTTTGACAAGGTCCCTCACCAAAGGCTCTTACGTAAATTAAGTTGTCAAGGGATAAAAAGGAAGGTCCTTTCATGGATTGAGAACTGGTTAAAAGACCGGGAACAAAGGTTAGGAATTAATGGTAAATTCTCAGAATGGAGAGGGGTAACTAGTGGTGTTCCCCAAGGGTCAGTCCTCAGACCAATCCTATTCAACTTATTTATAAATGATCCGGAGAAAGGGATAAACAGTGAGGTGTCAAAGTTTGCAGATGATACTAAACTGCTCAAGATAGTTAAGACCAAAGCAGACTGTGATGAACTTCAAAAAGATCTCACAAAACTAAGTGATTGGACAACAAAATGGCAAATGAATTTTAATGTGGATAAATGTAAAGTAATGCACGTTGGAAAAAATAACCCCAACTATACATACAATATGATGGGGGCTAATTTAGCTACAACAAGTCAGGAAAAAGATCTTGGAGTCATCGTGGATAGTTCTCTGAAGATGTCCACGCAGTGTGCAGAGGCGGTCAAAAAAGCAAACAGGATGTTAGGGATCATTAAAAAGGGGATAGAGAATAAGACTGAGAATATATTATTGCCCTTATATAAATCGATGGTACGCCCATATCTCGAATACTGCGTACAGATGTGGTCTCCTCATCTAAAAAAAGATATACTGGCACTAGAAAAGGTTCAGAAAAGGGCAACTAAAATGATTAGGGGTTTGGAACGGGTCCCATATGAGGAGAGATTAAAGAGGGTAGGACTCTTCAGCTTGGAAAGAGGAGACTAAGGGGGGATATGATAGAGGTATATAAAATCATGAGTGATGTGGAGAAAGTGGATAAGGAAAAGTTATTTACTTATTCCCATAATACAAGAACTAGGGGTCACCAAATGAAATTAATAGGCAGCAGGTTTAAAACAAATACAAGAAAGTTCTTCACGCAGCGCACAGTCAACTTGTGGAACTCTTTAGCTGAGGAGGTTGTGAAGGCTAGGACTATAACAGCGTTTAAAAGAGAACTGGATAAATTCATGGTGGTTAAGTCCATTAATAGCTATTAGCCAGAATGGGTAAGGAATGGTGTCCCTAGCCTCTGTTTGTCAGAGGATGGAGATGGATGGCAGGAGAGAGATCACTTGATCATTGCCTGTTAGGTCCACTCCCTCTGGGGCACCTGGCATTGGCCATGGTCGGTAGACAGGATACTGGGCTAGATGGACCTTTGGTCTGACCTGGTACGGCCGTTCTTATGTTCTTAAGTTCATTACCCCCCCTCCACATCACCAGCCGCACACTCCCAGAGTCCACAGCTCCCCCATTTACTAATGGTCCATTACCTCCCCCCATATGACCAGCTACCCCCACCCCAGAGCCCATCGCCAGGTCCCATTACCCCTCCCCTCTGTGACCAGCCATTCCCTCCACAGGACTCCAGCGCCCCGACTAACCCCACCTGACTTTTGCCTCCTCCACGAGGGGCTCACTGCCCCTTGCCCATGTGAGCGCCTCTGCCCCTCCCGATGCCCACATAGCAATCCCCCACAGGGCACACCATCCTCTGCGTGTCCCCTCACGCCCCACACACCAATCTCCTGCTGCACGCTGCTGCAATCCACCAAGAGGAGCCGGTTGCAGGTGATGACCATGGAAGGCACCTCTCTGACACGTTCTGCCCAGGCACGCAGCTGTACGACTCGCTGCACATATTTGCCCGCGGGCCAGCCCTTCATCAGCTCCAGCTGCTTGGGGCTCCAGCTGTGAGCAAAGCTGTGGATCTCTGCCACCCACGTGTGCTGCTTGCAGATCTCCTGGGTCTCACTCAGTGCCTCCTGCAGGAATAGCACAGGGCTCTCAGCAAACCACAGCACCAGGCCCCAGGAGATACAGAGCAAACCCCACCATTCGCCATGCCTCCCTCAAAGCCCACTCCGAAGCGTCAGCTGGTGCCCAACCCAGCAGCCTGGTCCCTGGGAGCCCCTCCCCCTCCCCCCCAGGATCCCACTTCCTGTCTGAGCCCAGGTAAGGCAATGGCTTTGGAGAAGCCTGAGCCCTGAGAAGAGCCAGGCTGGGGCCCTGGTCTGGGGGCTCCAGGAGGAAGTGGCCAGAGGGGAGTGAGCACTGGAGAAGGGCTCCTACAGGGGAAGGCCCCGGTGGGCAGGGGATCAATGTTATACCAATAAAAACTAGCAGGATCTTATTAAAGGGGACAAGATAAAGATGCCACATTTATTATGATAACAATTTGATTTATGACCAATAACTAATATCTTAATCCTTATACACACACATTATACCTAATACCTATACACACACACACACACACACACACACACACACACACATCCATCAGATGTTCTGCAGCTGCTGCATAGTTACCAGTCCTCATAGAATCATAGAATCATAGAATATCAGGGTTGGAAGGGACCTCAAGAGGTCATCTAGTCCAACCCCCTGCTCAAAGCAGGACCAATTCCCAACTAAATCATCCCAGCCAGGGCTTTGTCAAGCCGGGCCTTAAAAACCTCCAAGGAAGGAGACTCCTGCTTGAGTCTGTGGCTTGAGTTTGCAGCTTGGGTTCGTAGCTTGTGGCAGCTAACTGGCCAGGAAAGCCGGGCACAAGGACGAGCTGGGTCTCTGTTGGGCATGCACCGATGCCCTTCCATGTTGGCAGCAGAACGTTACCCTCCTCCAAAGTTTTCCATCTCACCCATCCTTTTTGTAGGCTTTAGTTTGAATCCAGAGTCTATAGGTCTTGCTGTGTCTCGCTGCCTTCAGGTTTGGTGATTGATCACCCGTCAATTGCAGACATGACTTTCAGCCTTGGACTGGGCTTTGATCTTCCTTCTATTGTACCTTTTCTTTTTAGGGTGGATTCTTCTTACTTTGTTAGGGCTCTTGTCTGCATCTTTAGCCGTTGGTGTTTGAACTTTATTTAATCAGGACAGGCTGGGGCTGGAGGTTGATTCCATCATCCATACATACCTCATTCACACATCTAAACTAAACTAATAAGATTACAGCAGGGTTTGCAAAAATGAAGGTTGCAGCAAGCCCTTACAAAATGGAGTAAGCGTTTTAAAATGGGGTTTGAATTACAATATGGCAAACAGTGAACAGAAGTTACAATATAGACAAGTATAATGGATGGCAAACAGTGAACAGAAGTTACACTGTAGGCAAGTGTAATAAATGGTGAACAGAAGTTACAATACTGAAACAGTGCAAGTCTCAGTGATTTAAGCAGGAATTGGATTGATAGTGAAACTTACAAAGGCAACTGACTGAACAGCTATGGTTCTTAACAAGCATCTTAATTGTTAATTAGCCAGTTATTGGGGTAACCGGTTTTATGAATGAATATTGTTTCATTCATAAAACTTTACTTATGAAGTTACATTAATAAAGTGAACAATTAAAAACAATTTCATGTGGATGAGGGGAAAGCAGTGGATGTGTTATTCCTTTACTTTAGCAAAGCTTTTGATACGGTCTCCCACAGTATTCTTGCCGCCAAGTTAAAGAAGTATGGGCTGGATGAATGGACTGTAAGCTGGATAGATCGTCGGGCTCAACGGCTAGTGATCAATGGCTCCATGTCTAGTTGGCAGCCGGTTTCAAGCGGAGTGCCCCAAGGGTCGGTCCTGGGGCCGGTTTTGTTTAATATCTTTATTAATGATCTGGAGGATGGTGTGGACTGCACTCTCAGCAAGTTTGCAGATGACACTAAACTGGGAGGCGTGGTAGATACACTAGAGGGTAGGGATCGGATACAGAGGGACCTAGATAAATTAGAGGATTGGGCCAAAAAAAACCTGATGAGGTTCAACAAGGACAAGTGCAGAGTTCTGCACTTAGGACGGAAGAATCCCATGCACTGCTACAGACTAGGGACCAAATGGCTAGGTAGCAGTTCTGCAGAAAAGGACCTAGGGGTCACAGTGGACGAGAAGCTGGATATGAGTCAACAGTGTGCTCTTGTTGCCAAGAAGGCTAACGGCATTTTGGGCTGTATAAGTAGGGGCATTGCCAGCAGATTGAGGAACGTGATCATTCCCCTTTATTCGACATTGGTGAGGCCTCATCTGGAGTACTGTGTCCAGTTTTGGGCCCCACACTACAAGAAGGATGTGGAAAAATTGGAAAGAGTCCAGCGGAGGGCAACAAAAATGATTAGGGGTCTGGAGCACATGACTTATGAGGAGAGGCTGAGGGAACTGGGATTGTTTAGTCTCCAGAAGAGAAGAATGAGGGGGGATTTGATAGCTGCTTTCAACTACCTGAGGGGGGGTTCCAGAGAGGATGGAGCTCAGCTGTTCTCAGTGGTGGCAGATGACAGAACAAGGAGCAATGGTCTCAAGTTGCAGTGGGGGAGGTCTAGGTTGGATATTAGGAAACACTATTTCACTAGGAGGGTGGTGAAGCACTGGAATGCGTTACCTAGGGAGGTGGTGGAGTCTCCTCCTTGGAGGTTTTTAAGGCCCGGCTTGACAAAGCCCTGGCTGGGATGATTTAGTTGGGAATTGGTCCTGCTTTGAGCAGGGGGTTGGACTAGATGACCTCCTGAGGTCCCTTCCAACCCTGATATTCTATGATTCTATGATTCATTCATCAGTTCTACATCAATAGGGGGGAGAGGCAGAGGGGAGTTCAGGATGCATGATCATTGTACTGGGTACTGCAGCGATGCCCAGAGGCCCCGGTCAGGATCAGACCCCATTACATTGGGTGCGTCACCGACTCCAAGGGAGAGACGGACCCCCCCCAGAGCTCAGTGTCACACAGCGTGAGCCAGGGGATGCTTAGCCAGATGCGTCTGGAAGCGCCAAAGCTGCGGGAGTCCATCAGCTCTTAGCAGTGGAGAAGCAGGGAGGGATGTTGGCGACACAAGGCCAGCTCTTAGAGACATTGCGAAGGGAAAAGAGGCCAGGCAGCCCTGGACTGACTAGTTCAGTGCAGTGAGCCCCCCTCACTCACCGCCAGCAAAGCCCGCTGGCTAGCCAGGGCCCCCTGGATACTGCTGTCCGAGCGCAGGTCCTGCTCCAGTTGCTCCCTCGACGGCACTGGGTACTGGCTCCTCAGCCGGTGCCCACTCACCTCCAGGCCCCCGATGACCTTCAGATCCAGATGGTGCACCAGCTGTGGCTCCTGGCCACAGAGCACCTCAGCAGGCAGACTCTGGAGCAGCTCATCGGTGGACTCGGGGGCCAGGGCCTCAGGGCCTCCTTTATCTGCCTCTCGAAGGGCTACACAGGAGAGAGAGACAGACAGTGAGGGCTCAACCAACCATCTCAGCGGGGATGATGGGGGGTGCACACTCCCCTCCCTGGCACCTGGGTGTAGTGGGCAGAAGCAGGGCCTCTGCCCCATCCGCTCTGTCCCCCACTCTGGGAGGCCCTGTGGCAGTGTTCCATCTGGCCAGGAAGCAGCAGATGGGGATGGGCCCTGGTAGAGAGACCTGCGTGAGGAAGTCACCTACCACTTGGCTGGGGATTGCACAGCACCATCGCCAAGTCCTGACTTCTGAGAGTCTCTGTCTCTCCAGGACTCTGCTCAGGTTGGGTCACTGGCTTCTCTTTCCTGGTGCGGGTCTCCTGCAGGGACAGGAGAGGGACTGGGAGATCCCCGCTGGCTGCAGAAAGGTGCTTGGCACAGTCCCCTTCACCTTCTGCAACCATGCACTCCCCACAACGGGGTCCTTCAACCTCCGGGCCAGGCCCACATTATAACATTGACAACACTTGGTTCCCCACCCTGCAGCAGGAGCACCCAGCCCAGCCTCCCAGCAAGAGCCGCCAGCCCTTACCACTGCTCCGTAGCAAGAGCACCAGTTCCCCCCCCCCGCCCCTAAGCCAGCCCATCCACATCGCTGAAGCACTACTTGACCCAGAGATCTTGCTGGGAGCTGGCGCCTGCCATTACCCACCAGCACTGTGGTGAAGGCACCTGAGCCCCAGGCATGTGCTTGACCTTCAGCAATGGCAGTGCAGCAGGAAGAGCCTGGCACAGGGGATGGACAGCCATTCGGCCCTCCAATGTGCTCTTTGGATGCAGGCAGACTCCCTACTCCCATTGGTGTCAGAACAGCTGGGGAGGGACGACTGCTAAGCTGGGAGTCAGAGGTACCAACCTGCAGTACAGATTCCACCACGGCCTCCAGGGCCCCCAGCAGGCTGGTTTCCAGCACCTGACTGGAGGGAAAGGGGACCAGTTGGCTGTCAGCATCAAACACCAGGTGCACTCGGAGGACAGCCTTCCGCATGGTACCATTGGCCTGCAGAGGAGAGAGTCAGAACAGGGTCAGTCCTAACCACACACTGCGGGCTCCATATGCCCTGGGTCCCCTGGGCTCTGGGTGGGTGAGGTGATAGCCCTGGGGGGGAGGGGTCCTAGCCTCATGCTCTAGGCTGTAACATCCATTTCCAGGGTAAATGAACAAAGAAGAGGCTTTTTCAAACACAAGTTACTGTGTAGCTGGCTCTGGTGTGACTGAGGCTGATGATGCTGGGAACACCAGGACTGGACACAATTCAAGAAGGACATTGATAAAGTGGAGAGGGGTCAAAGAAGAGCAGCAGGAATGCTGAAGGGTTGGAAAACCTGCCTCCTAGTGAGAGACTCCAGGAATTCAATCTGCGTAGCTTCCCAAAGAGAAGGCTCAGGGATGACTGACCACAGTCTAAGTACCGACATGGGGAACACATGTTTAACGATGAGCTCTGCAGTCTAGCAGAAAAAGGTCTGACACGATCCAATGGCTGAAGTAGAAGCTAGACAAATTCAGACTGTAAATAAGGTGCAAATATTTGAACAGCGACTTACCATGGATCGTGATGGGTTCTCCATCAGTAGCAGTTTTTATTTCAAGATGGGATGTTTGTCTAACAGCTCTGCTTTAGGGATTATCTGGAGGCAGTTCTCTGGCTTCTGTTCTACAGGTCAGGCTAGATGATCACAGTGGTCCCTTCTGGTTTGAGACCTCTATGAATCTGTGACCATAGACTCATGGACACTACAAATTCTATGGCGTGCTAAAAGACAGCAACACTCCACTCACAGGACAAAGAGCTTAGGAACGGGTGACTCATGATCAGTGTATGCTAGCCTGGACCATCAACAGGCTGGCCCCCAGTGACCCCTTCCTCCCCAGCGCCCAGGCAGACCTCCTGGTTTTCTGACACCCTCCACCAGAGGACAAAAGAAGGGCAGAAATTTGAGAGCCAACAGCAAAATCGAAGGCTGATAAAGACAAAAAATGAAACATGAGGATTTCTTCCAAGCTCATGCTGAGGCTTAAATACAGGCCAAGAGAGCCTTCCTATGAGCCTCCATTGAAGCCGGGAAACCCTGCCCCAAGGAGCTATCCAGTGTGGTAAACTGCTTCAGCAACCCTGGGTGCCTACAACCTGCGTCAGAGCTGAGCACCCAGCACTGCAAAGAACTATCATCCTGCTGTGCTGAAAAGATCATGCAGATTCAGGAAGCCTTCTCAAAAAGCCTGGCTCCGTCCCACACCAGCCTGCAGCCCACCTGTATCCCTGGAGTGCAATACATCACTCCTCAAGACGGGCAGGACGCCCAAAACCAGATTCCTGATAAGCACCTGTTTTAAAGTGTGTAGATAAAGATGTTGCTGTCATGGAAACAGAGCAAGAAACGTGGCATTAGACAGAGGGAGGTGGAAAGATTGGGGGGGGCCTCATGTGTCACCAAGGCACAAGAGCATCTACTAAAATAATACGTGGAAGCAAAAAATTGCATCATTATGGAAGAAGTCAGTTTGGGATACATACGCTGGAGGTCTCGTGCAGCCAGCAGTAAAACGTCACTGGAGTTTCTAAACATTACAGCTGATAATTTTCTAACACAAAAGGTATTGCACGCAACATGAGGTCATTTTTTCTGGACCTTGTTATGATTGATAAAGATGACTTAATCACTGGATTGGAAGTTGGGAGTCATCTAGGATCACATGACTTGATTCAGTGTAGCCATAAGGTTATTTGATAGCATCCTCAAAAGCTTCTAGAAAGAATTGCGCCTTGCCAGGGTACATTTGCCAAGCAAGCATAGGGATTTATCCCTGGGGTTTTTGAAAATAACTGTGTACTTTGTGTTTACATAAGAACGGCCCTACTGGGTCAGACCAAGGGTCCATCTAGCCCAGTATCCTGTCTTCCGACAGTGGCCAGTGCCAGGTGCCCCAGAGGGAATGAACAGAACAGGGAATCATCAAGTGATCCATCCCGTCACCCATTCCCAGCTTCTGGCAAACAGAGGCTAGGGACATCATCCCTGCCCATCCTGGCTAATAGCCACTGATGGACTGATCCTCCATGAATGTATCTAGTTCTTTTTTGAACCCTGTTATGGTCTTGGTCTTGTTTAGCTTAATTTGTTATTCTTTTTTCCTTGACAAAATACATTCTGAACTATATACGTAATGCTCAAGTTCCTGTGATGCACATACTTGGCAAAGGCTTTCTCAGTTTCATCACCTTCACATGCAGAGTTCATCAAATCATCTACAACAACCATATTTACTTTATTGGTAGGAAACAGTCATTGTTAAAAAAAAAATCAGGCAACCCCTCCACAAAATTGATGAAAGGGTATTTACAAAATAGTCCTTTATACACCAGCAACTGTAACACCACACAGTATTCTCAGGCCTGGTCTACACTAGGCTTTTATGTCGAATTTAGCGCCGTTATATCGAATTAACCCTGCACCCGTCCACACCACGAAGCTATTTAGTTCGACATAGAGCTCTCTTTAAATCGATTTCTGTAAACCTCCCCAACGAGAGGAGTAGCGCTAAATTCGACATGGCCATGTCGAATTAGGCTAGGTGTGGATGGAAATCGACGGTAATAGCTCCGGGAGCTATCCCACAGTGCACCACTCTGTTGACGCTCTGGACAGCAGTCCGAGCTCGGATGCTCTGACCAGCCACACCCCGGGAAAATTTGAATTCCTTTTCCTGTCTGGGCAGTTTGAATCGCAGTTTCTGTTTTGACACCGTGGCGAGCTCAGCAGCAGTGGCAACGATGCAGAGCTCTCCAGCAGAGATGGCCGTGCAATCTCAGACTAGAAAGAGGGCCCCAGCATGGACTGATCGGGAAGTCTTGGATCTCATCGCTGTGTGGGGAGATGAGACCGTGCTTTCCGAGCTGCGCTCCAAAAGACGGAATGCAAAGACCTATGAGAAGATCTCTAAAGCCATGGCAGAGAGAGGATACAGCCGGGATGCAACGCAGTGCCGCGTGAAAATCAAGGAGCTGAGACAAGGCTACCAGAAGACCAAAGAGGCAAACGGACGCTCTGGATCCCAGCCCCACACATCCCGTTTCTACGAGGCACTGCATTCCATCCTAGGTGCGGCCGCCACCACCACCCCACCCCTGACCGTGGACTCTGAGGATGGGATATTGTCCGCGGCCGGTTCCTCAGCGGACGGGGAAGAGGAGGAAGGAGATGAGGAGGACGAGGCAGTCGACAGCGCTTACAACGCTGATTTGCCCGACAGCCAGGAGCTCTTCATCACCCTCACAGAGATCCCCTACCAACCCTCCCCAGCCGTTATCCCAGACACAGATTCAGGGGAAGGATCAAGCAGTAAGTGTTTTAAATATCTAAACATTTATTTATAACATAACTGGCATATTTCAAATATTAACAATAGGTAAAGTGCTTTAAAACATGTAAACATTTATTTACAACAAAACAGGAAGATTTAAAATATTAACAGTGGGTAAAGTGCTTCAAAACATGTAAACAGGAAAGTCCAACAAAACGGGAATCTGTGCAAAGTGTATCATGATTAGTCTGTCTTTGGGCGCTTCAATATATAGTCTATTTTCAAAAAATTTCACAATGTCCGCTTCATGATTATAATGCCCAAAACGCTGCACTCTTCTGTCCCTCCAAGGGCACCTAACCCAAAAACTGGTCAATGTATCCGGGGATAGAGGCGACATCCTCCGGGGAGAACTCCTCATAGGTCTCCTGCAGGTGTTTTTCAAGCCTCATGAGCAGGTTCCTGGGCAGGGAGAGCTTGTTAGGCCCCCCGTGGTATGAGACGTTTCCCTGCCACAACGCCAGCAGGTACTCGGGGATCATGGCCTTGCAGAGCATTGCAGCAAATGGCCCCGGTTTCTGCAGGCTGTCACGAAGCATCCGCTCCTTCTGGCTCGCAGAGACCTTCAGGAGGGTGATGTCTGGCATGACTCCCTGCTGTGAATTAGGTAGGGGAAAGTTAGTATTGGGACTGCTTGCCCGTCCCTTTACAGAACTGCAACCGCCAGTTTACAGCCACGCGGTTTACAGCCGCGAGGGGGTGGGACAGGGCCAGAGTTCATGCTTGCAGGATTGCTGCCAGCAGAGACTCGCATTGCTTTCTATGCGAAAGGAGGCCAGTGCCACTCTTAAAGTTTTAAGCAGCCACAAGTCTACGGCTTACCATGTTTGCCATCTAGACAAAGTCCGGTGTCCTGCCCTGCTCCTCAGCTCGCCACAGCAAGACCGCAGGCACGGTAGGCGAGGGCTGAAAATTCGACCTTGTCCTCAGTGCGCGTGTGATAGGTGCTCTGCATGGTCTTGTTCACAGAGAAAGACTATGTTCTCTGGTCACAGATACATTGATCTGTCTCAGGAATTCACTCCCTTTTTCCAATTCCCACAGCCACATCTGCCCAGAGGCTAGCGCACATTAGGAGGAGGAAGAAGAGGACACGGGAAGACATGTTTGCTGAACTAATGGCATGCTCCCGAGCACAGGCAGCCCAGCAGACACAGTGGAGGGAGAACTTGTCCCAAATGCACCGGGCAAACATGGAACGGGAGGAGAGATGGCGACAGGAGGACAGGCAGGCTACTCAAACGCTGCTTGGACTAATGAGGGAGCAAACGGACACGCTCCGCCGCCTTGTGGATGTTCTGCAGGACCGGAGGCAGGAGGAGAGAGCCCCGCTGCAGTCTCTCTCTAACTGCCCTGCCCCGCCACCAAGTCCCATACCCCCCTCACCCAAAGTCCAAACACGGAGGGGCGGAAGGGGCCGTGAAAAATTTCACTCCACCCCTGCGGACTGCTCTACCACTAGAAGGCTCTCATTCCCCAAAATTTGAAAAGTCCTTTCCTACCCGCCTCACACAAGACCCCGTCCAAGTTTCACCCCCCCCCGTTCCATGTGCGGTTGTTAATAAAAAATACGTTTTTGTTCATTATTGTTTCCATCCTCTTCTTTTAGATGAGAGTCTGTCTGAAGTGGGGGGAAGGGGCTTGGTAATTGGACAGGACAGTCACCTTTAGCAGGGGGCAGGTCCAGCAGCAGGGCACATATACAGTGCAGTGACTAGTTATCCTGGTCAGTCTGGGAGGTGGTTTTCATGTTCTGTGTGGTGGGGGTGGTGGTGTTGCTCTGTGACTTGGTGGCGGGGGAGGGCAATTACAGATCTTATGCAGCGGTCCTTACCCTGGATCACAGAGCCGCGCAGCAGGGGATCTGTAACCCTCCTCCCCCTGCAAGACAGTCACATAGCCGACACATACACGCAGTCCCGGCCAGGAGGGCTGGCAGGCTCCGTTGAAACAACCAGTCCACCACCGCGGAGCCTGTCATTCCTGGAGTTTAGAAGCATCATTTGCATCACAACACTAAACCCGCCCCCCGCCACAGTCTGCGTCCCAGGTTTAAAACATTCCCGCGAAAACAGTAATAAAGACAACGGTGTCCATTAACAAAACAGAACAGATTTTATTTTTTGGGAAGGGGGTGAAGGGGGTATGTAACTGGAGAGGATAGTCGACGGCAACTGGGTAAAGAAACGGGGGCAAGTTCAGCTTCTGTGTCCACAAACTTAAAAGTCACTGGGTACCCTGCTCAGCCTTGAAACTGGCTTTCAAAGCCTCCCGTATGCACAGCGCGTCCCGCTGGGCTCTTCTAATCGTCTGGCTGTCTGGCTGGGCGTAATCAGCAGCCAGGCTATTTGCCTCAACCTCCCACCCCGACATAAAGGTCTCCCCCTTGCTCTCACAGAGATTGTGGAGCACACAGCAAGCTGCAATAACGATGGGGATATTGGTTTCGCTGAGATCACAGCGAGTCAGTAAGCTTCTCCATCTCCCCTTGAGACAGCCAAAAGCACACTCCACCACCATTCTGCACTTGCTCAGCCGGTAGTTGAAGAGTTCTTGTGCAGTGTCCAGGGCCCCAGTATAGGGCTTCATGAGCCAGGGCATTAGCGGGTAGGCTGGGTCCCCGAGGATCACTGTAGGCATCTCCACATCCCCAACAGTTATCTTGTGGTCCGGGAAGTAAATGCCTTCCTGCAGCCGTCTAAACAGACCAGAGTTCCTGAACACGCGAGCGTCATGAACCTTGCCCGGCCACCTGACGTAGATGTTTGTAAACCGTCCCCGATGGTCCACCAGTGCTTGCAGCACCATTGAAAAGTAGCCCTTTCTATTGATGTACTGGCTGGCCTGGTGGCCCGGTCCCAGGATAGGGATGTGAGTCCCATCTATAGCCCCACCGCAGTTTGGGAATCCCATCGCAGCGAAGCCATCTATGATGGCCTGCGCGTTTCCCAGGGTCACTACCTTTGACAGCAGTACCTTGACGATTGCCTTGGCTACTTGCAGGACAACAACCCCCACGGTAGATTTGCCCACGCCAAAGTGGTTCGCGACTGACCGGTAGCTGTCCGGCGTTGCAAGCTTCCAGAGGGCTATGGCCACTCGCTTCTGGACAGTCAGGGCTGCTCGCATGCGGGTGTCCTTGCGCTTCAGGGCAGGGGACAGCAACTCACAAAGTTCGAGGAAAGTCCCCTTCCGCATGCGAAAGTTTCGCAGCCACTGGGATTCATCCCAGACCTGAAGCACTATGCGGTCCCACCAGTCCGTGCTTGTTTCCCGGGCCCAGAATTGCCGTTCAACAAAATCCACATGCCCCATTGCCACCGTGATGTCCTGGGCGCTGGGGCTCGTGGTTTCTGACAGCTCTGTGCTACTCTCCGACTTCAGGCCCTCACGCCGGTGCCGTAGCCTCCTCGCCTGATTTCTCTGCATCTGCCTCAGGGAAAGGTGTATGATAAGCTGCGAGGTGTTGAGAACGGCCACAACTGCAGCGATGGTCGCAGCGGGATCCATGATCGCAGTGCTGTGGCGTCTGCGCTGTCACTGATCAAAAAGTGCGCGAACTGATTTCCCGCCGGCGCTTTCAGGGAGGGAGGGAGGGAGGGAGGGAGGGCGGTAGTGACTGACGGATGCCGACAGTTACCCAAAAGCACCCTCGCCACATTTTTTTACCCAGAAGGCATTGGCGGATCGACCCAGAATTCCAATGGGCGGCAGGGACTGCGGGAACTGTGGGATAGCTGCCCACAGTGCACTGCTTCCAATGTCGACGCTTTCCCTGGTAGTGTGGACTGACAAAGTCGAATTACTGTCCTTAGTGTAGACACATACGTTCGACTTTCTAATATCGATTGCACATATTCGATTTAACTAAAATCGAACTACTCTCGTAGTGTAGACATACCCTCAGGCATAACAGATAACATTTGCTCAATATTATCCAACACATTTTTAATAAATTAACTTTTCCCACAGTTGCTAGGCCCTACAAGAATTACAGAAAAAGTGTGTTCCCATTGCATATCCATTTTCAAAAGCCGTAGGGTAGGGTTCTAAATCTCTCTCTGATGACTCTCTTGTTGTAAATGACTTTGCATTTTCTTAAGGATCTTTGTTTCTATTTGCCACTGATTTTTGTTCCTTGCAACAGAGGACTGCTGCACATCTATCTTTTTGTTGGGGTGTCTCACTCAGGTCTGTGCTATAGTCCAAGACTAGATCTTTCAAACTGTCAAAGTTGATCTTTTCACAATTTGCTAGGTTGAGGGTAATCCCTTTGACTTTTATGCAGGTCTTCCCTTCCGGCAGCTTGTACTAATACATTTCTGGACCTGCTGACATGAACTCTGTGATGGGTTTGCCTGCCAGGATCTTACTCATGAGGTACCCTAAATAATCCCCCAGGAGTGGGGTTCCAGTCTCCCTCCCTTTTCACAAATATCACCGAGACTGTGTCATGATACAGGCACTGCTCTTGCAAATTGTCTCACAGGTTATATAGTTCAAAGCAGGCGTAAGGAGCAGGGAGGGGATTTTTACCTCTGTATATGGCACTGGTGAGACTGAGCCAGGAATACTGCATCCAGTTCTGGTATCCGTATTTTAAACAGGATGTTGAAAAATTGGAGAGAGAAAAAAAAAAAAAAAAGAGCCACAAAAATTATTCAAGGGCTGGGGAAAATGCCTTATAGGGAGAGACGTAAAAAGCTCAAATTGTTTAGCTTATCCAAAAGAAGATTGAGAGATGACTTGATTATGGTGTATAATTATCGCCTTGGGGAGAAAATACCAGATGCTAGAGAGTTCTTTAAGCTAGCGGAGAAGGGCAGAACAAGACCCAATGGCTGGAAGCTGAAGCCAGAAAAATTCAGATTGGAAATAAGGCCCAAATGTTTGTCTCCTGTGATGCTGGCAGACCAGATAGCTCAGGCTAAGGTCCCCATGCCTCAGTTGAATACTGACATAGCTGAAACCAGCTTTTGGCTCACCCGTGTGTTAGTATTGTTAACTAGGTATTAGAATGATAAGAATGTGTTCAGACTTCACTGAATGCTTGTGAGTTGCAGCATGGATTAACCTTGCTTATGATACCTGTATCCCATATTGTACGGTAATATTTGAACATTTGCATTGTAAGCCCTTGTAACTGTAAATCACCTGCCAGGAGAGAAACATCTGATTCACGATGTGAAATGTTAGTCCCCAACAGAAGGTGTTATGCCTGACCGACAAGGAAGGCTCATTGACACCAGGCAGATACAGTAGAACATTACAGAGGAAAAAAGACTTTGTTGTTTTCCCTCTCCTTCCTCACCCCACAAAGATGAGTCTTGCAAGTGAATTCCTCCCATAACTGAGTTTGCAGCTCAAAGTGGAAGATGGGAAGGGATAAACCCTAACAAGGAGAAACTGTATCTCAGGGCTGCTTGGACTCCGAGAGGCAAGGTTTCTAGGGAGAAGCAAGGGATTCCCAGCTGCTTAGCCCTATCTCATAGAACTGGAAGGGACCCCAAAAGGTCATCAAGTCCAGCCCCCTGCCATCACTAGCAGGGGTAAATACAGATTTTTGCCCTAGATCCCTAAGTAGCCCCCTCAAGGATTGAACTCACAACCCTGGATTTAGCAGGCCAATGGCCAAACCACTGAGCTAACCCTCCCTGAAGGACATATGGAGCTTGCTTATCACAGAACCTTCTATTACCTTTTGAAACTTAAGATTGTCACTCATTTGCATATGTATGTTTACCTGCTTTAACCTTGTAAATAACTCTCTTGTTTCCTTTTCCTATTTAATATTATGTTTAGCTAGTTTATTATAGAATTGGCTACAAGCGTTGTCTTTGGTGTGAGATCTAAAGTGCAATTGACCTGGGGTAAGTGACTGGTCCTCTGGGACTGGGAGCAACCTGACTATTGCGGTGATCCTTGCTGTGAGGGACCTTAACAGGGCTGGCCTTATCATGAGGTGAACTGAGGCGGCCGTCTCAGGTGCCAGACTGGGGCGGGGAGGGCGCCACTAGGACCCAGAGTGTAGAAAATTGTATCTGCTGCTGGTGCACAGAGATGGTGGAGTGCTGTGCTGGAGGAAGGAGGGCACAAGAGACATAACAGGCAGGCAGGAGAAAAGGTGAGAGAGAATAACAGAAAGCAGCAGGAGCTGCAGGGAGACAGAGGAGGAGGAGCCTCTTGTGTACCTCTCTAGCACCCCCAGGAGCCTGGACTGATTCACACCAGCTTCTCAGGGAGCTTTCTGTTTCCTGCTGCTTCCCTGAACCCACTTGAGGAGAACAGGCAGTCAGCTGAAGTAGTAGGAGCCAGTTAGGCCCTTAATTCGCTGATATCTTTCCTCACTCAGGCCCTGCTACCAGCCTGCTTATTTGTCCCCTTCAATTGAGTGTTAAGAGCCACTATAGCTGGCACAGAACAGCAGTCATGAGTGAAAGAAGAAAACGCCCCTCTGGGGCAGCATTCAGAAAAAGAAAGAAAGCAAAGGAAGCTTTTCTATCTAAGCAGGAAGGAGCTCCCCTGAGATAGATAGACACAAATGTTCACGGTGAGCCTTCCGGCCCCAGTGAGGATGGGAGTGGTGAGGAGATGCCTGATCTTCCAGTTAGTCAGAGTGCAGGTGACCTGGCAGCTACTGCAGCATCCAAATCTCCATCTCAAATGGATGTAACCAGGCACATTCCTGAAGAAAAGTGTAGATCAGAGAAGAGTGTGGTGGAGGCGCAAGAAACAGCTGCTGCTGAATTTAGTTCCTTAAGTCTAGATGATCCAGGACTGTAGACCCACTTGAGCAGTAGCCTGAGGGACATCCTTGTACTGCATGGGCCACAGCAAGTGAAAAACTTCATGTTCCCCAAAGACAATGAAAATAGAAGTTTCCATCCAACACATTACTGGCATGAAATGTAGGACTCATGAATGAAATTGTTTTTAATTGTTTACTTTATTAATGTAACTTCATAAGTAAAGTTTTATGAATGAAACAATATTCATTCATAAAACCGGTTACCCCAATAACTGGATAATTAACAGTTCAGATGCTTGTTAAGAACCATAGCTGTTCAGTCAGCTGCCTTTGTAAGTTTCACTATCAATCCAATTCCTGCTTAAATCACTGAGACTTGTACTGTTTCAGTATTGTAATTTCTGTTCACCATTTATTACACTTGCCTACAGTGTAACGTCTGTTCACTGTTTGCCATCTATTATACTTGTCTATCTTGTAACTTCTGTTCACTGTTTGCCATATTGTAATTCAAACCCCATTTTAAAACGCTTACTCCATTTTGTAAGGGCTTGCTGCAACCTTCATTTTTGCAAACCCTGCTGTAATCTTATTAGTTTAGTTTAGATGTGTGAATGAGGTATGTATGGATGATGGAATCAACCTCCAGCCCCAGCCTGTCCTGATTAAATAGAGTTCAAACACCAACGGCTGAAGATGCAGACAAGAGCCCTAACAAAGTAAGAAGAATCCACCCTAAAAAGAAAAGGTACAATAGAAGGAAGATCAAAGCCCGGTCCAAGGCTGAAAGTCATGTCTGCAATTAACAGGTGATCAATCACCAAACCTGGAGGCAGCGAGACACAGCAAGACCTATAGACTCTGGATTCAAACTAAAGCCTACAGAAAGGATGGGTGAGATGGAAAACTTTGGAGGAGGGTAACATTCTGCTGCCAACATGGAAGGGCATCGGTGCACGCCCAACAGAGACCCAGCTCGTCCTTGTGCCCGGCTTTCCTGGCCAGTTAGCCGCCACAAGCTACGAACCCAAGCTGCAAACTCAAGCCACAGACTCAAGCAGGACTGGTAACTATGCAGCAGCTGCAGAACATCTGATGGATGTGTGTGTGTGTAAATGTGTGTGTGTATAGGTATTAGGTATAATGTCTGTGTATAGGGATTAAGATATTTGTTATTGGTCATAAATCAAATTGTTATCATAATAAATGTGGCATCTTTATCTTGTCCCCTTTAATAAGATCCTGCTAGTTTTTATTGGTATAACAGAAATCCCCAATGGTGACGAGAAGGCAGCAAATCACCATAGAGCATTCCATAGGTGGAAAGAGCTTGAGATGAGACTAAGGTTAAAGGCCACCATAGACGATCAGCATCAGGAGAAGATTGCATCAGAGTCTCTTTACTGGTAAAATGTTCTGAAAAGGCTCATTGCCACTGTGAGAATGCTTGCTACCCAAAACATAGCACTGTGTGGCACTCCAGATCAGCTGTATGTGCCAAACAATGGAAACTTCCTTAAAATTGTGGAGCTGACGGTTGAGTTTGATGCTGTACTCCAGGAGCATCTAAGAAGGGTCACCACCCGAGAAATGTACACACACCACTACCTTGGAAAAACAATTCAAAATGAGATCAGACAGTTACTGGCAACAAAAGTCAAACAGAAGATTGTGGCAGATCTGAAGTCAGCAAGATATTACTCTGTTATTCTGGACTGCACACCTGACATCAGCCATATGGAACGGATGACCTAATGGTCCTGTCTGGCCTTCAACTCTTTGAATCTATGCCAATGTCAGACTGAGAAAGAGACAGGCCCAGGGCGCGGAACACTCAGAGCCTCCAGCCTCCTCTTTCCTGTCTCACCTTCATGACGTTGCTAACGAACGCTGTGACCTCCTCCTGCACGATGGAGACCAGGTTCTGGCAGGTCAGGAGGTTCACCAGCTGGGCCAGGCTGCCCAGCCTCTGCATCCAGAACTCGGCTTCCTTCAGCCTCCTCTCCAGGTCCCTGTAGTGGACTCTCTGCTTATACAGGGACTCCTTGGTGATGTAGAGCTTGTAGCTCTGCACTTGGGTCTGCAGCCCGTGCACTGTCTTGTATGTGTCATCCCGCACCTGCAAGGACATGGACACAGCAGGGCTGAGAAGGCAGGTTCCCTGCACAGACCCATCTCCCTGTCGGTGCTCAGGGTGGGATGGGAAGTAGTGAAGGGAGCTGCCCAAATCTCTCCCCGCTATGGAGCCCCACATTATTCCAGGAGACTCTTTCTTGCTGCTCTGGGATGGAGAGAGAGGGTCCTAAAAGGTCTCTAATAGAAACATCAAGCATGGCAGAAGCACTGTTTCCTGGTTTGACTGGGGGACACAACCCTGAGAGCTCCCAGAGCTATTGTAGGGTCCATAGGGCAGGTGTGGAGCTTCCATGGGAGAGGAGGACCTGTGGAGGGGAACTCCCAACTACTCCTCTCCCAGGGCTGGAGGAGCACTACAGGGAGCAGGGCAGGAGCACTGGCTGTGGGGTTGTGGAGCTCCTGGCCATTCCCTGCAGGAGGGGCTGTAGGGGCTGCGGGGGAAGCTCCCATCAGAGGGCACTGTAGGGAGCAGGGAAGGAGCACTGGCTGTAGAGCTCCTGGTACTGCAGTTCTGACCTCTCCCAGCAGGGGGCACTCGGGGAGAGAAGCCAAGGGGCACTGGAAGTACAGGGAGAGAACAAAGGTGGAGAGTCTCCCCGAGGCTCCAACCCTGCCTTACCAGCTCGAGAATGGCTGAGCAGAGGGTGAGGAACCTCCTGAGCAGGCCTCGGGCACGGCCGTTCTCTTGGGCCAGGGCCCGCTGTAGCTCCGGGAAGGGGTAGCATTTGGAGTCATCCTGGGGCAGCCAGTGTACAGATCTTAGCTCCTGCAGGAGTCTAGAAGGAAGCAGGATCCATCAGGCAGGGCCATGGGGACAGCCAGCCTCACCTGGGCACTCAGCCCCAGGCAATCGAGGGTAGGTGCAGGAGTGTAGAAGGCAGCGAGGGACCCCTCCTGGGGTTCAGTCCAGTAACCCTGAGCTCACTGACTGGGGCCTCAGCCCTTCCTCCCCAAGGCTCTGCTCACAGCACCCCTGGAGAGCTGACCCTGAGCTCAAATGTCCCCTGTGAGCCCGAAGGGAGCCAGGAGTGTGAAGAGAACTGGCCCCTGAAGGGAAGAGCCCCACAGGGAGGGTGCAAGGATGTTTCGTGCCCTAGGAAAAACTTCCACCTTGCGCCCCCCCCCCCCCGCGCGGCCCCCCCCCCCCGGCCCCCCTGCAGCAGTTCCCCCCCCTAAGGCGCCCCCCCCCCCCCCCCCCGCGGCAGCTCCCCCCTCCGTCCTGAGGCGCCCCCCCCCATGGCAGCTCCCCCCAGCCTGGGGAGCTGTGCGGCAGCTCCCCGCCCCAGCTCACCTCTGCTCCGCCTCCTCCCCGAGCACGCCATCGCTGCTCCACTTCTCCCACCTCCCAGGCTTGCGGCGGGGCAATCCTGGGAGGGAGAGAAACAGCCGGGCACCGTGCTCAGGGGAGGAGGCGGAGCAGAGGTGAGCTGGGGCGGGGAGCAGTTCCCCTGCGTGCCGCCCCCCCCATTACTTGCTGCAGGCGGCCCTCCCCGCGCCCCCCTGCCCCAGCTCCCACTGCCTAAATGACGACGACGACCGGGGCGGCCAAAGATCCGCTGCCGCCGAAGGACCCGAAATGCTGCTCCCCAAATGCTAGCGACCGCCTAGGTCGCCTAATGGGTTGCACCGGCCCTGCCTACAGAGGCTCCTCCAGCCCCTGCTTGGGGAGAAAGGACTCGGTGAGGACCACTGGAGAACCTAAAGAGGCGGGGGGCAGGGGTGTTCTGTCTTCTGCATAACCCAGGATAAAAGGTATCAGGCATATTTAGGACAAAGAGGTGAAAGGTAAGTATTACTGAATGTTGTAGCATTCGCATGTTAACAAACCGGCTGAGCCTGTGTGTATGGTGCTGATGCTGATGTTTTGAAAATAACTGCAGAGTTTCCACACTAATGTCTATGAAAGATAGTAGATGCCACAAGACAAACACTGCTAGTCAGGGTGAAATGGTCAAGACTTCCTTAAGGTAACCACCTGTGACTACCACGCTAAGGTGACGTAAATAGTAATGAGTTAGCCTATGAAAGATGGGGCACCCCAAAAGTAGTGAGGTGTGGAAGCACTGCTTTACCAGACTGCAGCGTGTGCATTGTTTGGTCGATTAATAAAGGGAATTATTATGGAAAGAGCACTACAGAGTCTCTGTTGTGCACCGTGGGGCCCCTTGTGTTGGTAACCTCTCTCCTGTAAGCTGTCTCAGAGGCTGGCCCTTGGGGTGGGAATTGGTTAAAGTAAACACAAACTATAGATCAGGGATTCTCAAACTGGGGGTCGCGAGGTCACTACATGGGGGTTCGCGAGCTGTCACCCTCCACCCTAAACCCTGCTTTGCCTCCAGCATTTATAATGGTGTTAAATATATAAAAAAGTGTTTTTAATGCATAAGGGGGAGGGTCGCAATCAGAGGCTTGCTGTGTGAAAGGGGTCACCAGTACAAAAGTCTGAGAACCCCTGCTCTAGATAAGGCTACATCCAGGGCCTTGGGCCTCCAGTGCAGGGTGTTCTCAGCCTGGACAGGGGCTGCTCTCAGTCAAGGTCCTGGCTGGGGCAGGGACACCCCTCCCACACACACAGACGTCCTCTCACCTGGAGACGTGGAGCAGTGCTGCTCCAAAGTGGGGCACAGCCAGGAGCAGGTGCCTGCCCAGAGCTTCCTGGCGTCTCAGCAGCTGCAGGTGCTTCACATTCTGCCACCAGCTACGGGGGAAGGAGGGTGAGACTAGGAGCTGTGCCGTGCTGGAGGCGAGAGACACTGCACATCCACAAGGGGCTCCATCCCGACCTGCTGCTATTGGTCCCACCCTGCCCACGTCCCTGGGCTCCAGCCCATGTGCCTGCAGCCAGAACCGCTGCTAATGGGGACCAGCCAACCTAATACCTCAGGTCCTGCCTCAACACATGCAATATAGGCCCCCTGCATCCAGGGCTCAGGCCTCCAGGTCCCATCCTCCCAGCACAGTGTGGAGGTTGGGATCCCTCGCAGGTTCCTCTATGGTGCCCATCAGCAAGGGGCACCCACCACTCACCGGGCAAAGGCTTTGCGGACGAGGCAGTGCTTGAAGAAGGGGATGCACTGGAGTAGCTGCCACAGCGTGGCCTCTCGGTGCCACTCTCCAAGTGTCAGGGCCTCAGCACCTTCTTCAGGGTGCACGTGGAGCACCCCAAAGGGGGAGAAGACATAGTGCTGGGGGTTGGCCTGGCGCTTAGGAACCACAACCAGGTCGTAGGGCCTGTACGGAGAAAGGAAGATACCAAGGCCTGCATGGAAAGAGGAAGCAGGGCCTGGCTGCTCCACCCATCCACACATACCCCTGCCCCTGCCATGGGGAGGCCAGCAGGGCACTGAGCCCTGCAGCACCAGTGGGGGCACCAGGCCTGACATCCCAGAGGCTAACACAGCACTAGGGAAGTGCCTGGCAGTGTGGGTGCAGGGGGGTGAGTTTGGGGTGCAGTTACCTGAAGTGCCTGTTGGGGGCAACGTTGAGGTAGACAAAGTTGATTTTCCTCAGGTGCCTGTTCCTCACAAAAATCTCAGCAGCCCGGAGCCCTGTCAGGGACTGCCAGGAGAAGCCCTGCTCTCCTTCCACTACCTGTGGAGCGGGTGCAGCAGCCTCTCGGCCTGGGTCTGGAAGGAGCCTGCAGTGAAGACGGGATGACTGTGAGAGCACCAGGGCAGAGGTCACCCCATGTCCAGAGCCAGCTCCCTCTCCAGGGTGCAGGCGGGGGGGGGGGGGGCAGCTGGGATGCCACACTCAGCTCACACTGCACCTGCACAGTGCTGGAGAGACACTCACTCCCCAGCAGGATCTGGACCATTAGACCACCATACAGTGAGCACTAGAAAAAACAACTAGGACTCCTGGCTGCCCAGTTCCCCTGAGCGAACTCCCCTCCCAGAACTGAAAACAGAACCCAGGAGTCCTGGCTCACAGTCCCCACCACCAGTTGGCAGGCTCTCTGGGGAGTACAGTCCAGCGTCCCTGTGGCCCTGGGGAAGTGGGAGTGTGCGTGATCCCTGGACTCTGCGGGGCCCGCGAGAGCAGCCCATGCGCTGGGGGAGGACATTGGAGCCCGGGGCCAGGATTTGGCGGAGGAAGCCCTTACCTCAGCTCGGCACAGCAATACTTCACAGGCACCTCTGTACCAAGGGCGAGGGACATGAGGCCCAGGCCGCTTTTCCACTGGGTCTCGTCCTGAGCCAGCTCCATGCCCACCAGACCCACACATCTCTGCAACTCCTGCAAAGACACTGGGCCTGGCTGGCACACGGCTGCTGGTTCTTCGACCTCCTGCTCTAGGACAAAGGGGCAGGGCTGCCCTGCGAAGGCTGGCTCGGAGCCAACAGGGAGCAGATTGGCTGGGGGCACTGGATCCCTGCCGTGTACAGCACGTGGATGGGCACACAGCTCTGAGTGGTCCCTGGGGAAGGCCTGGCCCATGGCTCCCAGGACATCTAGGTCAGACACGAGGGCCTGACTGCGGTGGTACTGGTAACAGAGGCTCTCCAGGTAGGGCAGCAGTTCCTCCCGGCAACGCAGCTGCTCCCGGAAGGGGCTGAGGAGCTGCAGGACATCCAGCAGGTGCAGCCAGGCACTTCGGCTGCTCCTCTGCAGCACCTTCGCAAACACAGCGACCAGCTCTGCCACGAGCATGTCCAGGTGCTGGGGATCAGGCCTCCCCGTCTCTTGGAGCTGGGCAGCAAGGCGCTGGCGGACACCCCAGGCCCAGCCATGCTCTGCTGGCTGGGAGCTCCTGGGCTCTCTGCCACCTGCAAAGGGACAGAGTCATGAGCTAGGGCCAGGAGAAGTGAGCAAGTGCTCAGCCCAAGGCTGAGGGTGCCCCCTATGCTGCCCACACCCAGCTTCACTGTACTGCGGGGCCAGATTCCCTTCCCTCCCACATATGTGATCTTTGGCGGCCTATCGGTGTTTCACGGCTTCAGCAGGATCCCGATACAGGCTGCACATGGTACTATTGGGGGACTTCCGGCTTGCGAGGAGTTGGAAAATGAAGTGAGAGCTGAGTGACAACTAGTCTATGGTCTGAGTGTGCTGGGGATTCTGCGCTGCTGAAGACCTGGTGAAAGGCTAGCTGCGTTCCTTATGTGCTGTCAGCACCAAATCCTGAGCATAAAGCGGTTTGACTTTGTGCAAAATGTCACTGTCTTACAGAACTGGCCATTTAGGGGTCTGGGGCAAAAATCTGTCTGGAGATTGGTCCTGCTTTGAGCAGGGGGTTGGACTAGATACCTCTTGAGGTCCCTTCCAACCCTGATATTCTATGATTCCTTCAGATGCTCATTATACTCAAAAGCAGGGTTGCGTGCTCTTCAGCCATGTTACCAGGATGGACAAAAATACCCCAGCATACCGTGTTCACGTGGAAAGGGGTGGATGCCCTGACCTTACCTAGGGCTGCCTCCGAGATTTGTGGATTTGCAGGATTGAGCCAGATGGGGGAACTTCAGTACATAATGCCTGGTGCGACCCTGCGGTCACTCTGGCTGGCACAATGGTCCTCAGTAAACTATGCATGTTTGAGAATGATTCCTACACACCCCCATGCTGGGGGAAGCAAAGAATGAGTGTGACACTCTATACCTCAGGGGAGTGCCCTGTAACCCCCATATTCCTCATCTATATATAATTGTGATATTGCATATAAAGCATGCCATGTGAGATATCCGAAGAAAGGTTATGATCTGTGGAAACCCACTGTTCCATCTAAATGTGTGTATCATGAACGCATTTGAAGTTATGAGAATTGTGTTGTATGGTTGTCACCAAACTATGCTGTGGGTTTGGGAGGCACGCAGATACTAGCTCTCCAGAGAGTGAAGCAATGATAAGGGAGGTAACCAACACCCGGGTGAGTGTTGAACAGACATCACCAGCCATTGTCCAGCAGAGGAGTTACAATTCCTGGGCTTGTGTTCTCCAAGCACATGGACTAAGGGTATAAAACAGAATGCAGGGGCCCCATGATTGGCCTTTCTCCTACCCCCACCTACACTGCAAGCAACAAGGACACTCAGAAGACTGAAGACTCCAGCAGAGGAGACTGGCCAGGTTTCAATGGTGAAACCTGTGTACTATGAACTGCAATATCCAGTGGGGTGAGAAAAACTGCTTAGTCTAGATCAAGGGTAGGTAACCTATGGCACGCGTGCCAAAGGCAGCATGCGAGCTGATTTTCCTGGCCACCGGTCTGGGGGGCTTTTAAATGAAGCTTCTTAAACATTTTTAAAACCTTATTTACTTTATATACAACAATAGTTTAGTTATATATTATAGACTTATAGAAAGAGACCTTCTAAAAACATTAAAATGTATTACTGGCACGCGAAACCTTAAATTAGAGTGAATAATCGAAGACTCAGCACACCACTTATGAAAGGTTGCCGACCCCTGGTCTAGATGCTGCCCAGTCTAATAGGGTTGAGAGTTTAGACTGCGTGCTTATAAAACCCACATACCTTCTGGGTGTGGTACTCTGTCCCCTCTAGTGCACCAAGACCACTTAGAGAGAGAGATTAATGAGTCTGCTCTAGAGCCTTAGCTAACAGCCATATGGGTTTTACCTCATGCAGTAGAGGCTTGTGCATTTCGCTCCAGAGGTCCCAGGTTCGATCCCACCCACTGACAAGCAGGGTCTGTCGGCGTTACACTTATATTTTATTTTGGTAACTAACTCTGACTTTTTGCTTATCACTTATAATCACTTAAAATCTATCTTTTGTAGTGAATAAGTTTGTTTTACAGTTTATCTTTACGAGTAAGTTTGCCTGAAGTGTGTGGTAAATTTGCTCAGGTTTACAAAGGCAGGTATATATCCACTTTCCATTGATGAAGTGGTGAATCAATTAATATATTTGCACTGCTCGTCTTGAGCAGTGCAAGATGATATATTCCTGAGGTACAGTGCTGGGAGCTGGGGGGATTTGGCTGGTGTCTTTCTCTGTGTGATTCTTGAGTGGCTCTGGGAGCATTCATGCAATCTAGCTGGGTGTGGGGCTCCACATGCGGTTGTGCTGAGTGATGACAGCGCCTGGCGGGGTTTGCTGCTTGTCACTAGCAAAGCATTGAGAGAGACAGCCCAGGCTGGAGAGTTAAGGGAGCACAGTGGTCCCACAGTCCGAGGCTGCACGCTGGAGATCCCATCACAATGAGCTGTTGAGGTGTTGGCACTAGAACAGAGAAGATGCCCCCAAATTCACTTCTGATCTCACCTGTAGCACAACAACCTCCAGGGCAACCCTGGGGCAATGGGGCCAGCACTGACTGTGAGGAAAGAGCTCTCCCTCTGAGTCCCTGTTCTCCCCCTGGTTATGGCAGCAGAGATTAAGGCTCGTTACCTGGGTCAGCAGCAGCAGGGAACAGACTGGGGTGAGTCGGGGAAGACTGCATGGTATCTCTGTGCACACAAAGCTGCTAAAGACAAAGGCCTGGTCAATCTAGGTGCCATGGAAGCATGGGGAAGGGGCAACATGGGGGCAGGTTGTGCCAAGAGGGTGGGATCACAGGCAGTCTGTTCTCGGGGGGGGGCGGGGCAAGGTGAGATCAGAGAGGGCAAGCTGTGCCATGGTGTGGGAGGGGACAGAGTGGGGCTAGAGGATGCTAGGTTGTGCCATTGGGTGAGGAGGGGGGGTGGTGGTCAGGCAGTGCCAGGGGGGACAATGGGACAGAGGGCGCTGGGAGTGGGGAGGGGGTGATGGGGGGCCCTGGTGGCACATAAGCATCCAGGGACTAGATCCTGGGATGGCCGGCAGTCCCACCGTGCCACCCGGATGCCCTGCAGAGCCGCCCCCATGAAGCGCTGCCCAAGGGACGCAGCGTGACCCCGCGGGCGGCCCCTTGATTGGCCACGTGCACGATTGAACTTGGACTGTGCCCCGACTCTGCCCCCGGACTTCAGCCTGGTACCGCCTCTGCCCTGCTCTGCCCTGGGGTCCCAACCCAGCCGGACTCTGCCCCCCGGACTTCAGCCTGGTACCGCCTCTGCCCTGCTCTGCCCTGGGGTCCCAACCCAGCCCGACTCTGTCCCCGGACTTCAGCCTGGTACCGCCTCTGCCCTGCTCTGCCCTGGGGTCCCAACCCAGCCCGACTCTGCCCCCGGACTGTCAGCCTGGTACCGCCTCTGCCCTGCTCTGCCCTGGGGTCCCAACCCAGCCGGACTCTGCCCCCCGGACTTCAGCCTGGTACCGCCTCTGCCCTGCTCTGCCCTGGG
>NW_020664654.1:18836-43450 GCF_002925995.2 Terrapene triunguis | reverse complement strand
CAGTGAATGAGGCTTTTGTTTGAATGGCTTCCCTTCCCCTTTGCCTGTAGCTGAGCAAGTTTCAGCAGGAACCCCCTGGGTTCAGCAGGCCCTCAGACGTATCAGAGATGCTGATAACGCTGCTTTTGGGGGTGTAACGATGCGGTTCTGGCGGGACCCAACTGAGAGTGCCAATTCAGGACAAATCGCTTAAAACAGGCACTTACAGCCCACGGCTGGGGTTTTTCCACCTCTAAGGCACCAAACCAGCCAGACTAAGAGGACTTCGGTCTCACCCCACTGGCTAACCACAATTCTCACAAGCAATTTCCTTAGACACTCCAGTTTCCCAGTATCACCACCAGTGCCACTCGTTATGGGAACAAATGGTTATAAAAACCAGTACCCCAGTAAAAGAAAAAAGGCTCTCTCGATCCCAAAGGATCAAGCCCCAGACCCAGGTCAATATACAAATCAGATTTTACCCACAAATCACACTGTTGCCAATCCTTTAGAATCTTTAAAATCTAAAGGTTTATTCATAAAAGGAAAAATATCTAAATGAGAGCCAGAATTGGTTAAATGGAATCAATTACATACAGTGATGGCAAAGTTCTTGGTTCAGGCTTTCAGCAGTGATGGAATAAACTGCAGGTTTAAATCAAGTCTCTGGAACATCCCCAGCTGGGATGGGTCATTCAGTCCTTTGTTCAGAGCTTCAGTTTGTAGCAAAGTCCCTCCAGAGGTAAGAAGCAGGATTGAAGACAAGATGGAGATGAGGCATCAGCCTTTTATAGTCTTTTCCAGGTGTAAGAACACCTCTTTGTCCTTACTTTAATTTATTTATTTATTTATTTATTTATTTTTTACTGTGGAAAATTACAGCAAAATGGAGTCTGGAGTCACATGGGCAAGTCCCTGCATACTTTGCTGAGTTACAAGGCGTATCTGCCTTCTCTCAATGGGTCAATTGTATAGCTGATGGTCCTTAATGGGCCATCAAACAGGCTAGGCAGAGCTAACACCAACTTGTCTGGAGTGTCACCCAGAAGCACAGCATAATTTTGAAATACAGACAGTCTAGAGTCAATACTTATAACTTTAAATACAAAAATGATATATGCATACAGATAGCATAATCATAACCACCAAGCCATAACCTTGTCTTAGACACCTTATTTGACCCCCTTTATACCAGATTTGGTGCCACTACCTTGGTTGCAACAATGATCGATATGGTCCCAGAATATATCAGTAACGTCACAGGGGAAAGGCAAGGATGTGAGCTGAGAGGGGCTGGAGCTGCTGCTGCTGTACAGTCCCAGCCCATTTCAGGTCAGGTGGTGGCCAGGATCCAGCTGGAGCCAGGGTGGTGTGGGGGAGAGGATGTATCTGGGTCCTTTTTGTCCCAGGTTGGTCAGGACGTCCCTCAGGCATAGTCGAGAAGGCCCCGGGTCCCAGGAGATGGTGAGCGCGGCAGATGCTGGTGACGTTTGCTCGAGTAGCCTCCATCTGTTCTCCTCCACCAAAGTCTCTTTCTCTAAGGACCCCAAAAGGCAGTGATGGCAGAATAGCCCACCCCCTCATTATTGTCCACCAATCAGGCCTAATATCCAGCACACCAATTTTAATTGATTAATTTCCAGTTCCACGTCATCTGATTTTTACCAAGCATGATTTTAACCCAGTCCTGGAGTTATATTCCCATGCCTTCTGCACCCCGGCAACGGGGTGACGGTACACCCCAGCTCCCTGGTTCCACCTCAGTTCCCAGACTCCTCAGCACAAGGCACTAGACAGGTTTATAGGAACACCAGACTGGAGTTTATTGAGTGAAAATGCTTCAGATAAAAGCAAGTGCAAGGGAACATGAGTTTATAATTACACCTCTACCTCGATATAACGTTGTCCTCGGGAGACAAAAAAATCTTACCGCATAGGTGAAACCGCGTTATATTGAACTTGCTTTGATCCACCAGAGTGCACAGCCCCGCCCCCCCGGAGTGCTGCTTTACCGCGTTATATCTGAATTCGTGTTATATCGGGTCGCGTTATATCGGGGTAGAGGTGTAGCTTCATCCACAAAGATGACATCAGAATGCATTCAAGTTTGGACATGTGTTTCTGAATAGACTGAAGTTCAGTTCGAGCCTGTGCAGTGAGATTGAGAGATTCAAGCTCATTTAAAGCCTTTCTCACTGAATTCAAATGTTGCGCTATTGGTTGAACACCATCAATCCGTGCAGACCATCTAGTTTTGGACCTCCCATGCAGTGAAACAGGAAGATAATGCTTCAGAATTTCCCACCTTTGTGGACTGCTACTGAAGAGATTGTACATTTGCTGAACAGTTCCAAAGTAAGTAATTGCCTCCTTGCATGATTCAGGATAGTCAACACCTACAAGGTTTAGTGTGTGGTTTCCACAGCTGGAAAAAATACAGTTTGAATTATGCTCAAGCAGAACTGCTTGTACACCTTTGTACTTCCCAGCCATATTAGATCCATTGTCATAGGCTTGACCAATGCAGACTTGAAAATCTAACTTAAAACCTTCTAGAATTGCTAGAACTTGAGCAGCAATTTCTTTCCCAGTTTTTCTCATGAAATTATCAAACAAAATAAACCTTTCTTCAATTGACAATTTTGAGCTGTCTACAATCTTAACATATCGAATAACCATAGTAGTCTGTTCCTTGCGAGAACAATCTGGAGTGGCATCAACAATACTTGAAAAATACTTGGCATTTCGAATCTCATCAAGAATTGTTGTTTGTACGAATGACCCACATAGCTCAAACTCGTTTCACAATCACCAATACATTGACTGGAACCAAAGAAAGCCAATCCCCAATCAGAAAGAAAAAGGATGACGTTCAGGATGCACTCAAGACGTTTTTTCCAGTTATTAGTTTCTGTAGAGAGTTCAGTCAGGAGTAAATTCTCAACTGAACTTTCAGCCGATGCTGCCCTACTGGCTGATTTCCAAGCAACATAGTTTTCTTTGTGTGACGTTGAACTCTCATGTGATGGTATTTGCTCTTTCAACTTCCTCCAACCTCTGTTGATGCTCCATCCTGATTGATCAGAGAGAACTGATGCATTTGCAGCACTTTTGTTCAAAATGAAGCAGTGTGCACAGTACAGAGATTGTTTTTCCGTACTCCAGAATAACCAGTCTCTTGTGCAGGTCTCACCATTTGGAAGAGGTTTTTGTCAGCGGACAAGTGAGGAAAGCAGGATTATCAGCATCTCGTGGAATGTTACTTGGAATTTCAAAACAACTAATTTGAAGAAAAGATTGCATTTAGGCAGCATTGCTCTTGTTAATAATTCCAATGTCAGTCACAGTCAAACCTGTAGTACTCATGAATTGCTTGCTACATAAGATATATACACACACACATCTCATAGAGCTGGAAGGGACCCTGAAAGGTCATCGAGTCCAGCCCCCTGCCTTCACTAGCAGGACCAACACCTGATTTTGCCCCAGATCCCTAAGTGGCCCCCCCAAAGGATTGAACTCACAACCCTGGATTTAGCAGGTCAATGCTCAAACCACTGAGCTATCCCTGTTGCTGTTGAGTTTCTTGATTGTACACAGGATCTTCTGCTGCATCTGTTACTGTTGGCACATCTCCTTCTTGAGTACTGCCCTCATGTTCAGGTATTGGCATTGAAATATCACCTGTTGCAGTTGAGGAGTTTTCATTATCTGTCGCATTGTTTGTTGGGTAAGGCGTGTTTTCCAGTGGTTTGAGAAATGAAGTTATTGGCTTTGAGCTCTTAGCTGCTGCTTCACTCAGTTGTTTTCGCCGTCTCTTGCTTGCATCACTTTCAGATCTCCTCTTCGTAATGATCTATCTGGTCAATATGCAGCCTATCCACACTTGAAATATTCTGCAGTAAATAAGTAGCTTATCTACACTTGAAATCCTCTACTGTAAACATGTACACAAATGCTGAATGGTACACAAATGCTGAATGGTACACTGTCAAGGTACCCCCACACACACTTGGAACTCTGGGGTCCAGATGTGGGGACCTACATGAATGACCCCCTAAGCTTATTTCTACCAGCTTAGGTTAAAAACTCCCCCAAGGCACAAATTCCTTTCCTTGTCCTTGGATGGTATTGCTGCCACCACCAAGTGATTTACACAAAAATTCAGGGAAGGGTCACTTGGAATCCCTATCCCCCCAAAATATCCCTCCAATCCCCTTCACCCCCTTTCCTGGGGAGGCTTCGGAATAAAATACCAACCAATTGCCTTAGCAATTTGAGTACAGACCAGACCCTTTATCTTCAGGACACTAAAATCAATCAGGTTCTTAAAAGAAGAACTTTATTATCAAGAAAAAAGTAAAAGAATCACACCTGCAAAATCAGAATGGAAGGTAACTTTACAGGGCTATAAAAAGATTTAAAACACAGAGGATTCCCCTCTGGACTCAGCTTCACAGTTACAAAAACAGGAATGAAACTACCTCTGTAGCACAGGGAAATTCACAAGCCAAAACAAGAGATAACCTAGCGCATTTCCTTGCCCTACTCACAATTTCTTTGGTTTTAGATGGATTATTTCAGGTATATGTTTCAGGAGATGTTGTACCTGCTTGCCTTCTCCCTCCATCCGGAGAGGGAACAACATACAGAACAACAAACAAATCCTGCCTCTCCCCAGATTTGAAAATATCTTCTTTCCTCATTGGTCCTTCTGGTCAGGTGCCAACTAGGTTATTTGAACTGCTTAACCCTTTACAGGGTTAATCCAGTACAGCTGCCAAGCAGGGATTTTATGCTACCCTTCCCCCTATATTCATGACATACACAGGTGCTGAAAAGACTTAAAATGAAGAAATACTAATTAAGAACATGTTGTGGAAAAATTACCACGCGTTGTGTTTGGATCAGAACAGCCTGAGGCTCCTTTATTACAAGCATGCAGGGAGAGCCCACCAATCTGGCAGCTCTCTCGAACAAAGAAACCCAAAAGCTTATATAGCTTAAAACCACAATTAGTCAAACACACTTCTTCATTAGTAATTTTCCTTAACAGAAAAGCAGCACCTTATTAGGAATACAGAAGCACAAGCTTTCCTGTTGATTAACAGGTTGTTCTTTTGCGGTTAACACAGAAGCTTATAGTTCTTCTTCGAGTGCTTGCTCATATCGATTCCAATTAGGTGTGTGCGCGCTGCGTGCACAATCGTCGGAGAATTTTCACCCTAGAAACACCCAGTGGGTCGGCTGTGGAGCTCCCTGGAGTGGCGCCTTCATGGCGCTGGATATATACCCCAGTCGACCCAGCGCCCCCTCAGTTCCTCCTTACCGCCCGTGACGGTCGTTGGAACTGTGGAGCGCAGCATAGCTGTCCTCCACTCTCCCTAGCTCTTCCTTCCCGGCTAGGTATTGTTGTAGTTATTAGTTAGTTGTATAGTTATAGATTTAGTGTAGTTTAGTAATTCATAGTTCTAGAGTAGTTTATAAGTGAAGTTAGCGGGCTGAAAGGGGGTTTCTCCCCCCTTTCCCCCTGGCATGCCGCCCGGGCTCATGTCCAAGGCTCCGGGGTTTAAACCGTGCGCGACCTGCGCTAAGCCTATGCCAACGGGGGATCCCCACAACTCTTGTTTAAAGTGTCTTGGGGAGTCTCACCAGACCGATAAGTGTAAGATCTGTAAGGCTTTCCGGCCTCGAACTAAAAAGGAGCGGGACTTTAGGCTCAAGCAGCTCCTCATGGAATCGGCCCTCAGCCTGGAGCCTCCTTCGTCACGCCAAGTTCCGGCACCGAGCGCCTCAGTGCGCAGTGCTCCGGCGGCAACCTCCAGTACTGCACCCCGAGGAGACGTGGATAAAGTCCCACGGCACCAACCTCCGCCGGCACCGCGTCCGCTGCAAGCTCCTCGGCGCCGGTCCCTGTCTCCGGGTCAGACGAGACCTTGTAAACTGGAGGGGACTGCCTCACAACAGCAGGCACCGGCACCCCCCTTGCCAACCTCTGATTCGCATCCGGGACCGGAGCAACTGAGGATACAGGCGCCGACATCAGCACCGTTGACTCCAGCACCGGCAGAAGGGCCGTTGAGTCCGGTGCGGACTGGCTCCCCAACCCGTACCATGGTTGAGCCCTGTCTTCCATCTACGCCAGAGACGTTTGCGATGGTGAGGGACCTCATTGCCCTCACAGAACCGGCACCATCTCAGACTGCGGCACCGCACCCTAACCGCACGGTGCAGTCTAGGGGCAAGCCAACCCTACTACGCCCTCCATCTCCGAGCGTGGACACGCGGCACCGCTACCGGTCTAGGAGCAGGTCCCGGCAGTGCTCGCAGTCCCGGCGCCGTTGTCTATCACGGCACCAGTCGTACTTGCGGCCCAGATCTTCCTCCCGGTACCGTTCCACCTCTCAGCACCGCCCCGCACCTCGGTACCGTTCGGACTCCTGACGCAGATCCCGGCACCGGTCTGAGCGCCGATCCTGCTCGAGAGGCCGCTCCCGGCACCGCTCCCACAGACAGTCTTCATCGCGATCCAGGTCTGGATCTCGGTACCGGCATGACCATCGGCACCGTTCTCGATCCCGGTACCGCTCCCCGGCACCGCGCAGAGACCGCTCTCCTGTGGGCCGGCACCGCTCGGCACCGTTCCCAGCGGAGTCAATGCACGCACGCTCCGCACTGCCCTGGCCCTCACGATCTGCCTCACACTCTTCACAGTCTGACGGCACCTCCCGCTCAGCCTATGCCGCTCCGGGTCAGGCAGCAGACGACCTGGGCCAGTGGCAGGATGGGGCCGAAGACCCTAGACAGGATCCTGCACACTGGTCTTTCTGGACCCCGTGGGCATATCACCAAGCCCAATGGGCTCCACTGGCGGCCTGCCGCCCAGCACGTTCAGAGCCCCGGGTCCCAGGGCCCCCCCCCGGCCCCCCCCCCCCCCCCCCCCCCGGGGGGTATGGAGGCACCTGCGCTGACTCCTACGCCGGCCCCAGACCCCGATACAATGGATCCTGGACATCAGGACCCCTCGCAACTGGAACCGCCACAGGATCCATTACCCCCTGAAGCATCCTCCTCATCTTCCCCAGATGAGGCGGTGGCGGGGACAATGGCCTTGGGTCCCTCCCCAATAGACCTACATGCTCACCAAGACCTTTTACATAGGGTGGCATGTAACATGGATCTCCAAGCAGAGGAGATAGTGGAGTTGGAGGACCCGGTGGTGAGCATCCTTTCAGCTGATGCCCCACCCCGGGTAGCGTTATCCATCATCCACACCATTCAGGCTAACACCAAGACAATATGGCAGACCCCTGCCTCTATCCCACCATCTATGCCAGAGGGGTGGAGAGGAAATACTTTGTTCCCTCTAAGGAGTATGAATACCTGTATACTCACCCTCAGCCATGTTCACTGGTGGGGTCCTCAGTGAACGCAAGGGAACGCCATGGTCAACAGGCTGCAGCGCTCAAATCAAAGGACGCCAAGCGTTTCGATTTGTTTGGATGCAAAATTTACTCAACGGGGGGGTCTGCAGCTCAGAGCCGCAAGCCAACAGGCGCTCTTGAGCCGCTATGATTATAACTCGTGGAACTCCATGGGTAAATTTAAGGAGTTGATCCCCCAAGACTCGAGGGATGAGTTTGGGGCCTTGGTGGAAGAGGGTAAAAAGGTGGCTAGGACCTCCTTACAGGCCTCTTTGGACGTAGTGGACTCTGCTGCTAGGACACTAGCGTCGGGCATAGCTATGCGATGCATCTCCTGGCTACAAGTGTCTGGCTTACCGCCAGAACTGCAACAGACCCTTCAAGATCTGCCATTTGATGGGCAGGGCCTGTTCTCAGACAAAACGGACTCTCGGTTACAGAGCCTTAAAGATTCCAGAACCATCACGCGCTCCCTGGGGATGCATGTCCCAGGACCCCAGCGCAGACCCTTTAGACCACAGCCTCAAAGGTTCTACCTTCCTCCCCCTCGTCCAAGACAAAACTTTTCCAGAAGACGTGGACGAGGTGGTAGAAGGAGATCCACCGGCCACCAACCCGGTCAGAACCAAGGCCCTCCTAGACCATCTTCAGGGCCCAGGCAAAATTTTTGAAGGTGCGCCCGAGGACGGCGTACTAGTCACCATCCAGGATCCATTCCCTTTATTTCAGGATCGCCTCTCCCATTTCCACTGTGCGTGGTCCCTTATAACTTCGGACCAATGGGTTCTTCGCACGGTGGAAAGGGGATACGCTCTCCAATTTTCTTTGTCCCCCTCCTCCCATCCTCCCCGTCCCTCTTCAGGGACCCCTCTCACGAGCAACTCCTTATACAGGAGGTTTTTACGCTCCTGTCCATGGGAGCGATAGAGGAGGTTCCATCAGACTTAAGGGGCAGGGGGGTTTACTCCCGCTATTTCCTGATTCATAGATTCATAGATTCTAGGACTGGAAGGGACCTCGAGAGGTCATCGAGTCCAGTCCCCTGCCCGCATGGCAGGACCAAATACTGTCTAGACCATCCCTGATAGACATTTATCTAACCTACTCTTAAATATCTCCAGAGATGGAGATTCCACAACCGCCCTAGGCAATTTATTCCAGTGTTTAACCACCCTGACAGTTAGGAACTTTTTCCTAATGTCCAACCTAGACCTCCCTTGCTGCAGTTTAAGCCCATTGCTTCTTGTTCTATCCTTAGAGGCTAAGGTGAAGAAGTTTTCTCCCTCCTCCTTATGACACCCTTTTAGATACCTGAAAACTGCTATCATGTCCCCTCTCAGTCTTCTCTTTTCCAAACTAAACAAACCCAATTCTTTCAGCCTTCCTTCATAGGTCATGTTCTCAAGACCTTTAATCATTCTTGTTGCTCTTCTCTGGACCCTTTCCAATTTCTCCACATCTTTCTTGAAATGCGGTGCCCAGAACTGGACACAATACTCCAGCTGAGGCCTAACCAGAGCAGAGTAGAGCGGAAGAATGACTTCTCGTGTCTTGCTCACAACACACCTGTTAATACATCCCAGAATCATGTTTGCTTTTTTTGCAACAGCATCACACTGTTGACTCATATTTAGCTTGTGGTCCACTAGAACCCCTAGATCCCTTTCTGCCGTACTCCTTCCTAGACAGTCTCTTCCCATTCTGTATGTGTGAAACTGATTTTTTTCTTCCTAAGTGGAGCACTTTGCATTTGTCTTTGTTTAACTTCATCCTGTTTAACTCAGACCATTTCTCCAATTTGTCCAGATCATTTTGAATTATGACCCTGTCCTCCAAAGCAGTTGCAATCCCTCCTAGTTTGGTATCATCCGCAAACTTAATAAGCGTACTTTCTATGCCAATATCTAAGTCGTTAATGAAGATATTGAACAGAGCCGGTCCCAAAACAGACCCCTGCGGAACCCCACTCGTTATGCCTTTCCAGCAGGATTGGGAACCATTAATAACAACTCTCTGAGTACGGTTATCCAGCCAGTTATGCACCCACCTTATAGTAGCCCCATCTAAATTGTATTTGCCTAGTTTGTCGATAAGAATATCATGCGAGACCGTATCAAATGCCTTACTAAAGTCTAGGTATACCACATCCACAGCTTCTCCCTTATCCACAAGACTCGTTATCCTATCGAAGAAAGCTATCAGATTGGTTTGACATGATTTGTTCTTTACAAATCCATGCTGGCTGTTCCCTATCACCTTACCACCTTCCAAGTGTTTGCAGATGATTTCCTTAATTACTTGCTCCATTATCTTCCCTGGCACAGAAGTTAAACTAACTGGTCTGTAGTTTCCTGGCTTGTTTTTATTTCCCTTTTTATAGATGGGCACTATATTTGCCCTTTTCCAGTCTTCTGGAATCTCTCCTGTCTCCCATGATTTTCCAAAGATAATAGCTAGAGGCTCAGATACCTCCTCTATTGTAACCAACCTTGTTTGTCTGAGCGATTGGCTGACCAAGAAGTAGGACTGAGTGGACTTGTAGGCTCTAAAGTTTTACATTGTTTCGTTTTTGAATGCAGTTATTTTTGTACATAATTCTACATTTGTAAGTTCAACTTTCAGGATAAAGAAATTGCACTACAGTACTTGTAATGGGGGAATTGAAAAAATACTATTTCTTGTTTTTTTACACTGCAAATATTTGTAATAAAAAATAAATATAAACTGAGCACTGTATAAAAATGTAGAAAACATCCATAAATATTTAAATAAATTGAATTCTATTATTGTTTAACAGTGTGATTAATCGCAATTAGTGTTTTTAATCGCTTGACAGCCCTAGTAAACAGTGATGTGGCAAAATTTGAAGATGATACAAAACTACTCAAGATAGTTAAGTCCCAGACAGATTGCGAAGAGCTACAAAAGGATCTCACGAAACTGGGTGACTGGACAACAAAATAGCAGATGAAATTCAATGTTGATAAATCCAAAGTAATGCACATTGGAAAACATAATCCCATATACAATGATGGGGTCTAAATTAGCTGTTACCACTCAAGACAGAGATCTTGGCGTCACTGTGGATAGTTCTCTGAAATCATCCACTCAATGTGCAGCGGCGTCAAAAAAGCGAACAGAATGTTGGGAATCATTAGGAAAGGGATAAATAAGACAGAAAATATATTGCCTCTATATAAATCCATGGCACACCCACATCTTGAATACTGTGTGCAGATGTGGTCGTCCCATCTCAAAAAAGATATATTGGACTTGGAAAACGTTCAGAAAAAGGCAACACAAATGATGAGGGGTTTGGAACGGCTCCCAATGAGGAGAGATTAATAAGACTGGGACTTTTCAGCTTGGAAAAGAGAAAACTAAGGTGGGATATGATAAAGGTCTATAAAATCATGGCTGGTGTGGAGAAAGTAAATACGGACGTGTTATTTACTCCTTCTCATAAGGCAAGAACTAGGGGTCACCAAATGAAATTAATAGGCAGCAGGTGTAACACGTACAAAAGGAAGTATTTTTTCACACAACACACAATCAACCTGTGGAACTCCCTGCCAAAGGATGTGGTGAAGGCCAAGACTATAACAGGGGTTAAAAAAGAACTAGGTAAGTTCATGGGGGATAGGTCCATCAATGGCTATTAGCCAGGATGGGCAGGGATGGTGTCTCTAGCCTCTGTTGGCCAGAAGCTGAGAATGGGCGACAGGGGATGGATCACTTGATGATTCCCTGTTCTGTTCATTCCCTCTGGGGCATCTGACACTGGCCACTGTCGGAAGACAGGATACTGGTCTAGATGGACCTTTGCTCTGACCCAGTGTGGCTGTTATTTACTGCAGAGCCGTGGCACCGACCCCCAACAGGGTCTCCCCACCCCCTGGAACAACCTGGGCCCCTGCCCCGCCCATCACAGTGCCAGGCCCGCGGGGGGTCTGACACGGCCCGCGGGGGGTCTGACACGGCCCGGATCGCTACCCACTAGTGCCAGCCCTGGGGATGGTCTCATGGACCAGGGAAATCCCCTCCCGCTCTGTGTGTGACGAGCCTGCGGAACATACTATCACCAGACACAATGGGGCCGGGCGCTTAGAGTCCTATTTCTCTAATGCCGGAGACAGGAATGCCAATGTGTGGGGGGAGGGGAGGAACCGCCACCCGGCAGGCTCCCAGGGCCCCCCGGTAGGTCCCGGCCCTCGCTGCTTACCTGGATCCGGCTGTTGCCCCAGTCGGCCACGATAATGTTGCCGTTGGAGTCCACGGCCACACCGGTGGGGGCGTTGAACTGCCCGTTCCCCTCCCCGTGGGAGCCGAACTTGAAGAGGAACTCGCCGTCGGCGCTGTACACCTGGGTGGGGAGGGGCTCGTCACCCCACCAGCCCCCGACCCAGCGCTGGGCTGGCAGGGACCCGCCCGGCTGGGAGGAGGGCTACGAGCCGCGCTGGGGCAGAGCTGGAACCTGGAGGGGGCGCTGGCTCGATGGAGGGCCACCAAGGGCTGGGGAGCCCCCGGAGCACGGGACTCGGGCAGGCCGAGGGGGGCCGGGCTGGCGCCGGGGAACGGGCAGCGAGGGAGAGCCCAACTCCACACTCCACAGCAGACAGGCTCGGTGGCGACCTCGTAACTGCTCTGCTCTGGGCTCCCCAAGGACACCCCACGCTGAGGTCGGGGACTGACGAACCCGGCACTGCCCTGAGCTGCGGGGCTCCCGGCTGGGGGGGGGGGGGGGGGCCGGGGCCCCCGGGGGGGGGGGGGGGGGGGGCGGGGGCCCCCGGCTGGGCGGGGGGCGGCGGCAGGACACGGCCCCCCAGGACCCGTCATGGCTGGACGCGCTGGGCAGAGCTCAGCCGGGACGCAGGCGGTCAGAGCGCAGGGGGTCAATCTCTGGGGCGTTGAGGCGCTGTGTGGGGAGGGAGAGCGGGACCCCGGGGTCTGGCCCGCTGAAGGGTCCCTCCCAGGGCCCATCCTGTGGCTAGTTGCCGGGGCACGGGCAGAGCCAGGGCCCGACTCACCTTCACCGAGTGGTTGTGGAAGTCGGTCACCACGATCTCGTTCTTGTTGTTAACAGCGACGAAGTGGGGCCCTGGGAGGAGAGAAGGAAACCCCTGAACCTGCCTCAGCGCACGGGGCTGGAGTGGGCTCCGCTCGTGGGGCAGGGGGAACGAGCGCCTGCCTCGTGGCGGGGCAGGTCTGCCAGCTCTCCTGGGGATGGGGCAGGGAGGGCCACACGCCGGGGCAGCGGAGGTTAATGCGCGGTGAATGCTGTCAGAGCAGCTGGTGAGCCTGGGCCCTGGGGTGGGCGTGTGGGGAGGGGCAGTTAGTGACCACAGCAGCTGCCAGACCCATTAGAGAGGGAGAGACCTCAGCAGGAAACACCAGCCGGGAAGGGCATCACGGCCATTCAGAGGAGAAGTGCTGAGAAAAGAGAGAAAAGAACCCAGGAGTCCGGGCTCCCAGCCCCCTCCTGCTCTAACCACCAGACCCCACTCCCCTCCCAGCTGGGAGAGAACCCAGGAGTCCTGGCTCCTGGTCCCCTCCTACTCTAACCACTAGACCTCACTCCCCTCCCAGAGCCGGGAGAGAACCCAGGAGTCCTGGCTCGCAGCCCCCCTGTTCTAACCACTAGACCCCACTCCCCTCCCAGCTGGGAGAGAACCCAGGAGTCCTGGCTCCTGGTCCCCTCCTACTCTAACCACTAGACCTCACTCCCCTCCCAGAGCCAGGGAGAGAACCCAGGAGTCCTGGCTCCCAGCCCCCCCGCTCTAACCACTAGCATCCACTCCCCTCCCAGAGCCAGGGAGAGAACCCAGGAGTCCTGGCTCCCAGCCCCCCCTGCTCTAACCACTAGCATCCACTCCCTTCCCAGAGCCAGGGAGAGAACCCAGGAGTCCTGGACCCCAGTCTCGCACTCAGGCCACGAGTGTGTGCTGCCTGTCCAAGCGCCCTGCAACCCAGCGGAGTGAAGGTTCCCGAACTCACCAGGCTGGCCCAGCAGCAAGCCAAAGGCATGCAGTAGTAAGGACCTGCTGGTCGCGGTATTACCATCGAGGGTACCTGCAAACTGCCGCTCCGCCGTCCCGCGGCCGCCAAACTTGGTCACCAGCTTCCCGTTGGACTGGAAGATGAAGACGCAGCAGGCCTTGTTGTCCACCACGATGATGTGGCCATTGCGGTCCACGGCCACGCCCTTGGGGCCCATCAGCCGCCCAGCCCCGATCTTCGTCTGCAGCGGCAGGGAGCAGGACATTGGATCACGTGGCCTGGGGGCTGGAACCTGCACGAGCCCTGCCTCCCTCCACCCAGCCCCGCGTCTGGAACGGGAACATGTCCCCAATAACCTGTCCCTGCGGAAGGGCCCCTGGGCTGGGGGCTAGACCCCGCTATTCAACCCCTCGGGCGTTGCTCTGTAGGCTCGTTACGGGGCACAAGAACGGCCCTACTGGGTCAGAGCAAAGATCCATCTAGCCCAGTCTCCTGTCTGCCGACAGTGGCCAGTGCCAGGTGCCCCAAAGGGGATGAACAGAACAGGGAATCATCAAGTGATCCATCCCCGGTCACTCATTCCCAGCTTCTGGCCAACAGAGGCACCATCCCCGCGCATCCTGGCTAATAGCCATTGATGGACCTATCCTCCATGAACTTACCTAGTTCTTTTTTGAACCCTATTATGGTCTTGGCCTTCACAACATGCTCTGGCAAGGAGTTCCACAGGTTGACTGTGCATTGTGTGAAAAAATACTTCCTTTTGTTTGTTTTAAACCTGCTGCCTATTAATTTCATTTGGGGACCCCTAGTTCTTGTATTATTAGAAGGAGTAAATAACACTTCCTTATTGACTTTCTCCACACCAGTCACATGATTTTATAGACCTCTATTGTATCCCCCCTTAGTCATCTCTTTTCCGAGCTGAAAAGTCCCAGGCTTATTAATCTCTCCTCATACAGAAGCCGTTCCATACCCCTCATCATTTTTGTTGCCCTTCTCTGTATCTTTTCCAATTCTAATATATCTTTTTTGAGATGGGGTGACCACATCTCCACACAGTATTCAAGATGTGGGCGAACCATGGATTTATATAGCGGCAATATGATATTTTCTGTCTTATTATCTCTCCCTTTCTTAATGATTCCCAACATTCTGTTGGATTTTTTGACTGCCGCTGCACATTGAGCGGATGATTTCAGAGAACTATCCACAGTGACTCCAAGATCTCTTTCTTGAGCGGTAACAGCTAATTCAGACCCCATCAGCTTATAGGTATAGTTGGGATTATAAAAACAACGAGGGGTCCTTGTGGCACTTTAGAGACTAACAAATGTATTTGGGCCTAAGCTTTCGTGGGCTAGAACCCACTTCATCAGATGCATGGAGTGGAACATACAGTAGCAGGTCTATATACACAGTAGATGAAAAGCTGGGAGTTGCCTTACCAAGTGGGGGTCGGTGCTAACGAGCTAGTTCAATGAAGGTGGACGTGGGCTGTTCTCAGCAGTGGACGAGAAGGGGGCAAATCAGTTTTGTAGGGTTAACAAGGCCAATGTAAACAAGGTGGCCCCTTTCGAGCAGTTGACGAGAAGGGGTGAGTATTTAGCAAGGGGGACATGAGTTTGTGTAAAAACAACGAGGAGTCCTTGTGGCACCTTGGAGACTAACCCATGGATTTAGTTTTTGTATTGATGAGTTGGGATTCTGGTTGCCATGGGCATTACTTTGCATTTATCAACATTGAATTTCACCTGCCAGTTTGTTGCCCCGTCACCCAGTTTTGTGGGATCTCTTCGTAGCCCTTTTGCCACCTCACTGTTTACCCCTTTCTCCAGATGAATCTGTGGAATAGGACGGGGCCCAGAACCGACCCCTGGGGTCACCACTATTTACCTCTCTCCAGTCTGAAAACTTGACCATTTATTCCTACCCTCTGTTTCCTGTCTTTTAACCTGTTACCAATCCGTGTCGGACAATTTTGTTCTTTACTTTAGTTTCAACCAGTTTGCCCAGTACTGAAGTCAGGCTTACTGGCCTGTAATTGCCGGGATCACCTCTGGTGCCCTTTTTAAAAAGTGGCATCACGTTAGCTATCCTCCAGTCATTTGGTACAGAAGCTGATTTAAGCAATAGGTTATAGATTACAGTTAATAGTTCTGCAATTTCACATTTGAGTTCCTTCAGAACTCTTGGGTGAATTCCATCTGGTCCTGGTGACTTACTGCTGTTTAATTTATCAATCTGTTCCCAAACCTCCTCTAATGACACCTCAGTCTGGGATAGGTCCTCAGATTTGTCATCCTGCTCAGCTCCTGGCTCAGGGGGACCTAGTGGCAGAGAGTTCCACAGGCCAGTTGTGAAGTGGGTTTCCAAATGTGTCCTTTGCCCCAGTATACAGATGCTCCCTGTCAGGGTCTCCCCTTCATTCCAGGGGGAGGGAGACACTCAAACCCACCATCTCTGCCCCAGGCAGGTCTTTCCCTCCCTCAATCCCGTCCCCTCTGGGCACTAACCGGCCCCCTGGTCACTCTCTGCCCTGCCCTCTCACCTTGAACTTGCCCTCGGGGGAGAAGATGCTGACCCAGCGGTTGTCGTAGTCGGCGATGATGATGTCCCCGTTCATGTCGACCGTGACGCCGGTGGGGCGCTGCAGCTGCCCAGGGGAGCGGCCCCGCACGCCGAAGCGCAGCCGGAACTGGCCCTCGTTGGAGAAGACCTGGTGGGGGCAGAGCAGGGCGGTCAGTGGGGGGAAGCTGGGGGGGGCAGGGGAGGGGGCTGGAGCCGACGAGTCCCTACCTGCACACACTGGTTATTGCTGTCGGCCACCACGATGCGACCAGAGCTGGAGGTGGAGATGCCCTGCAGGTTGGTGAATTCCCCCTTCTCCCGGCCTCGGCTTCCTACAGGCAGAGCACAGGGTGAGAGGCTTCAGCCGGGGCAGCCAGGCAGGAGGGGTATGGGGAGCGGGCCCAGAATCACAGCAGGGTAGGACCAGAGGGACTCCAGAGGTCGTCTAGCCCAGTCCCCTGCACTCATGGCAGGACCATCCCGGACAGGTGTTTGTCTAACCTCCCTGGGCAATTTATTCCAGTGCTTAGCCACCCTGACAGGAAGTTTTTCCTGATGTCCAACCTAAACCACCCTTGCTGCAATTTAAGCCCATTGCTTCTTGTCCTATCCCCGGAGGTTAAGAAAAACAATTCTTCTCCCTCCTCCTTGTAACAACCTTTTATGTACTTGAAAACTGTTATCATGTCCCCTCTCAGTCGTCTCTTCTCTTCTCTTCTCCAGACTAACCAAATCCAGTCCTTTCAATCTTCCCTCATAGGTCATGTGTTCTAGACCTTTCATCATTTTTGTTGCTCTTCTCTGGACTTTCTCCAATTTGTCCACATCCTTCCTGAAATGTGGCGCCCAGAACTGGACACACTACTCCAGTTGGGGCCTAATCAGCGTGGAATAGAGTGGAAGAATTACTTCTCGTGTCTTGCTTACAACACTCCTGCTAATACATCCCAAAATGATGTTTGCTTTCTTTTGCAGCAGTGTTACACTGTTTAGCTTGTTATCCACTCTGACCCCCAGATCCCTTTCCGCAGTACTCCTTCCTAGGCAGTCATTTCCCATTCTGTATGTGTGCATCTAATTGTTCCTTCCTAAGTGGAGTACTTTGCATTTGTCCTTATTGAATTTCATCCTATTTACTTGAGACCATTTCTCCAGTCTGTTCACAAACGTTGTAAGTGCACTCCCTATGCCGGTATCCAAATCACTGATGAAGAATCCAACGGCACCAGAGCCAGGACAGACTCCTGCGGGACCCCACTCCATGTGCTGTCACATTCCCCAGGGTACAATCTGGATATGTCCTTGCAGCTCGGAGTACGGCTTCCAAGAAGTTGCGCACTCACCTCACAGCAGGTTTGTCTAGGCACATCTCCCGCTTCCCCCCAGCCACAAGGCTTCTTACCCTGGCAGAGAAGGGCACGATTTGTTCTTGACAAATCCACGCTTGTGACGTTATTGATATAATCTGGGACCATATAGAACATGGTTGCAACCAAAGTCCTGTAGTGGCACCAAATCTTGTATAAAGGGGGTCACATGAGGTGTCTAAGACAAGGTTATGGTTTACTGGGTATAATTATGCTGTCTATATCTGTGTATCAATTTTGTAGTTGAAGTTATAAATATTGGCTCTAAACTGTCTGTATTTCAAATATCAGAGGGGAAGCCGTGTTAGTCTGAATCTGTAAAAAGCAACAGAGGGTCCTGTGGCACCTTTAAGACTAACAGAAGTATTGGGAGCATAAGCTTTCGTGGGTAAGAACCTCACTTCTTCAGATGCAAGTCATGTATTTCAAACTTATGCTATGCGTCTGGGTGACATCCCAGACAAGTTGGTGTTAGCTCTGCCTAGCCTGCTTGATGGCCCATTAAGGACCATCAGCTACAACTGACCCATGGATAGAAGGCAGATACGCCTTGTAACTCAGCAAAGTATGCAGGGACTGGCCCATGTGACTCCAGACTCCATTTTGCTGTAATTTTCCACAGTAAGGACAAAGAGGTGTTCTTACACCTGGAAAGGACTATAAAAGGCTAATGCCTCCTCTCCATCTTGTCTTCAATCCTGCTTCTTATCTCTGGAGGGACTTTGCTACAAACTGAAGCTTTGAACAAAGGACTGAGGACCCATCCCAGCTGGGGATGTTCCAGAGACTTGATTTGAACCTGCAGTTTATTCTATCGCTGCTACAAGCCTGAACCAAGAACTTTGCCATTACTGTATGTAATTGATTCCACTTAACCAATTCTAACTCTCATCTCTGTCTTTTCCCTTTTATGAATAAACCTTTAGATTTTAGACTCTAAAGGATTGGCAACAGCGTGATTTGTGGGTAAGATCTGATTTGTATATTGAGCTGGGTCTGGGGCTTGGTCCTTTGGGATCAGGAGAACCTTTTTTCTTTTACTGGGGTATTGGTTTTCACAACCATTTGTCCCCTAACGAGTGGCACTGGTGGTGATACTGGGAAACTGGAGTGTCTAAGGGAATTGCTTGTGAGACTTGCGGTTAGCCAGTGGGGTGAGACCGACGTCCTCTCTGGTCTGGCTGGTTTGGTTTGCCTTAGAGGTGGAAAAACCCCAGCCTTGGGCTGTAACTGCCCTGTTTGAGCGATTTGTCCTGCATTGGCACTCTCAGTTGGGTCCCGCCAGAACCGCATAGTTACACCACGCTGACTGTTACTTATTACCTCATTATCTTCTAGATGCTTACAAACCGATTGATTGCTCCATTATCTCTCCAGGTACTGAGGTTAAGCTGACTGGTCTGTAATTCCCTGGGTTAGTCCCCGTTTTATAGATAGGTCCTGATGTGATGGACTGTGCCTGGCTGGCTGGGGCCCGGGCCACGGAGAGGCCCAGAAGACACTGCCCGGACATTTGGCACCTAGCAACCGACGCTCAGGGATGGGCCCCCCTCTGCAGGCAGCCAGCCGGTGCGAGCAGCTGGAGAGCAAAGTGCGGAGGGGGGCCGGGGGGGTGTTAAGGATGGGTGGCACAAGGAGAGGGGGGCTCTGGGCTCTGATCCGACCCGGCGCTAACCCAGGACTCTGCGCTGGGTCCAAACCCCCAGGCACCCCCTTGCTGTTCCCGCTGGCAGAGTCACTGCAGAGTCAGGCAGGGGGGTGCCTGGCTCCCTTTGGGGACAAGTCTCCCGCCGGGCTCCCACCAGGGGGACTCGCTGAGGGGGCTCCCGGCATGACGTGGGGGCTGGGGGCTCTGAGGGTCGGTCCCTGGGGGGGAGCCGAGGGGCTGACCCCAGCGAGTGTGACCCGGAGGGGGCCGACGCCCTGCAGGGGCCTGCCAGGGGCTGTCCTGGACCTGGGACAGAGCACCGGCCTGTGGATCCCTGACACCTATATTTGACCATTTCCAGTTTCTGGTCCTCCAGAAGTTCTCCAAGCTACCGGCCAATGGCTCGGAGATCTCTTCAGCCAGCTCCTGGAGTGTTCTAGGGTGCGTTTCATCGGGCCCTGCTGACTGGAAGACATCTAACCTGTCTACAGTCTTACCTTGCTCTTTGCCTACCCTCAGAGCTAGCCTCAGCTCCTGCCCCATTCACACTGAGGCTGGCTATGTTTGTCATCTGATCGCTGCTAACGTTTGACCATAAGAACGGCCATACTGGGTCAGACCAAAGGTCCATCCAGCCCAGTGTCCTGTCTTCCGACAGTGGCCAGTGCCAGGTGTCCCAGAGGGAATGAACAGAACAGGGAAACATCAAGTGATCCATCCCCTGTCGGCCATTCCCAGCTTACGGCAAATAGACGCTAGGGACACCATCCCTGTCCATCCTGTTCAATAGCCATTGATGGACCTATCCTTCATGAACTTACCTAGTTCTTTTTTGAACTCTGTTATAGTCCTGGCCTTCGCAACATCCTCTGGCAAGGAGTTCCACAGGTTGACTGTGCATTGTGTGAATAAATACTTCCTTTTGTTTGTTTTAAACCTGCTACCCATTAATTTCATTTGGTGACCCCTAGTTCTTGAGTTATGAGGAGGAGTAAATAACACTTCCTTGTTTACTTTTTCTATACCACTCATGATTTTATAGACCTCTATCATATCCCACCTTAGTCGCCTCTTTTCCAAGCTGAAAAGTCCCAGTCTTATTAATCTCTCCACATACTGAAGCCGTTCCATACCCCTCATCATTTTTGTTGCCTTTTTGAGATGTGGCAACCACACCCTCACGCTGTATTCAAGATGTGGGCGTGCCATTGATTTATATAGAGGCGTTATGATATTTTCTGTCTTATTATCTATCCCTTTCTTTATGATTCCCAACAGTCTGTTCGCTTTTTTGACTGCCGCTGCACATTGAGTGGATGAGGTGAAAAGTGAAACCAAACAGGCATTTAGCACTTCAGCCCTTGCTGTGTTTTGTTATTCTCTTTCCCTCCTCACTGAGTAACTGGCCTACCCTGTGCTTGGTCTTCCTCTTGCTTCTCATGTGTCTGTAGAACGTTTTCTTGTTACCCTCTATGTCCCTATGGCTAGTTTAATCTCGTTTTGTGCCTTGTGTGACCGGCCGACACTCGTAGCCTGGCAGCTGCTGGCCGGGCCCCCTCCTCTGCAAGGAGCAGCCGGGGGGGGGTTGATGCAGCCCAGGTGACCGGCTGGACCCGGAAAGGGACAAAGGACGGAGGAGGGCAACAGGTGTGATGGAGGCCGGGCAGCTGGAAGCGAGTCAGTCTCCTGGTTGGGGACTCGGGTCGAGGGCCCAGGGCCCTGCCTCCCATGATAGACTTTGCCCAAGGTCCCTGATCTCGGTGCTACCAAGCTCTGTTCTACGCTGGGTTCCCAATGATAATAACCCGTCTGTGTCAGACGCGGGCGGGGAGTCACGGCTGGCTGCGGTGTGGGGGGCAGGGCCCTTTGGGGGTGAGGCTCCCCCAGGGGTCCCACCCAGGGAGACTCACTGCAGGGAGCTCCCGGGGTGACCAGGGGGCTGAACGCTCCGAGCTCAGACCCAGGAGGTGCTGAAGCGGAGCAGGGTCCTTGCCCTGGGACAGGTGCCCTGAGGGGAGACGCTGCCCCAGAGTCCTGCTTGGCGTCACTCCGAGCTGACCCTGGGCAGACCCTGGCCATTTCTGGGAAGGCTGAGGAGGCCTAAGGAGGTCTGTGCCCCCTGCAGGACCCTCTCCCTGCTTAGGTGCCACCCCTGGGCAAGCCCCTACTCTCAATGGCCCCCAGGCTCACCCACGCGGAAGATGAGCTCGTCCTCGATGGGGTTCTCCTTCTTCTTGCCGCTGCCGTACATGCTGGAGGGGCGCCGCACAGCCTTCTGCCGGATGTGCCCGCTGCTGGGGGACTTGACGCGGCGCTTGACGTCGTCGGGCGAGGGGGGCACGTCGCAGGCCTTGAGGGCCTTGGTGCGGAAGGGGCTGCCCCGGATGGGCTGCCCGTACAGCAGGATGGAGAGCAGGAAGTCACCCTCCTGCCGCGGCGTGTACACCAGTTCGTAGGTGCCGTTCTTGTTGTCTAGCACCTCGGCCTCAGCCCGGCCGCCGTCAGGCGCCGTCACCTGGGCCTGCAGGCTGGCGCTGCCGCTGCGCACCAGCTCACCGTCCTTGTCCTTGGTGGTGATGGTGAGGGAGGAGGGCTGCCCCACCACCGCGTGCCGCAGCCCCTCGCCCGTGGCCACCGTCTTGTGGGCGATGGCGCTGGTGGTGATGAGCACGCCCAGGTTGAGGATGGACTTGCGGACGCCGTCCGTCTCCACCACGTAGTCCAGCTGGTCGTTCTCCTGCGGCTGCTCGGGGAACTCCTGGCTGGCCAGCGCGCTGAGCCGCTCGCTCATCTGCTTCTTCACCAGCAGCACCTCCGTCTCCGTGCCGTGGTGCAGCGCCTGCTCCGTGAAGGTGCAGCTGCTCAGGATGTTCTCCTGGCCCTGCCGCAGGGCGTCCAGCTGGGCGTGCAGCACCTGGGGAAGGGGGACATCAGCCAGCGGGGCAGGGGGGCAGGGGCAGCCGGGGGGCAGGGTGGGGCGGGGCTCGGGGGCAGGGAGCCAGCAGGGCACGGGCAAGGCAGGCCCAGGTGGATGCTCAGCTACACACTGCTCAGAGGGACAATGCTGCTCCCCCTGGGGCTGCAGGGCCGTGAGCGGGGGGGCAGCATTGTCCCTCTGAGCAGTGTGTAGCTGCCTTGCCCGTTGCCAGGCCTGGGGGGCACTTCCTTGGACTTGTCTCGCAGGTTGCTCTGCATGGCAGGGTCTATGGGGGGTATGGGCACGGGGCTCCGGAGGTGCTGGGTGGGTCAAGCAGGTCTGGGGGGGTAGGGGGCTGACACGCAGTGGGAATTTTTCATATTTTAGATAAATATTGTGTGCCTCAGTTTCCCCTGGGTTGTGCGTGGCTCACTAGGTGGGGAAAGGTGGCTGGCAGAGACCCAGGAGTCGGCTGAGACTGCGCCTGGCTGCCTGGGGCCCACGGCCATGGGGAGCCCCACAAGACAACGGCCCCTTCAACTGCCCGGACATCTGGCAGCTAGCAACTAACGCCCAGGGATGGGCCCCGCTCTGCAGGGAGCCAGCCGGTGCGACCAGCTGGAGAGCAAAGGGCGGAGGAGGGGCCGGGGCGGTCGCCGGGCTGCCGTCCCCGCTGGCGGAGTCACTGCAGAGTCAGGCCGGGGAGTGCCTGGCTCCCTTTGGGTACAAGTCTCCCGACGGGCTCCCACCAGGGGCACTTGCTGAGAGGCGGGGACCCTGAGAGGCGGGGACTCCGAGGCGGGGCTGACCCCAGCCAGACCAGAGCACCAGACCACAGGCAAATGGAGGGGGAGGGGGAGGGGCTACCTTCTGCTTGGCGCTGCAGGTGGTCTCCAGGTCACGCACGAGCAGCCCCTTGCGCTGCTGCAGGGCCTGCTCCAGCTCCGCGAAGGAGCCGCTGATCTCGCCCACGGCGGCGTTCTTCCGCTCCAGGAGCTGCTTGCTGATCTCGGTCACCAGCCCGATGGCAGCCGTCAGCTGGGGCAGCCTGCGGGGGGCGGAGCCGTCAGCTGGGGCAGCCTGCGGGGGGCGGGGCCGTCACCGGGGGGCGGGGCCTCCCTCCAGCTCCCATGGGGCAGGGCCTCTCCCCCAGCCCCTACCCTCCCAGACGTCAGGTAGGGCAGCCTGCGGGGGTGCAGGGCGGTCACCCGGGGGCAGCCCGCTCCCCACCTTTGGCTCCCACAGGGAAGCCTCCCCCCACAGCCTCCACGGGCAGCCCGCCCCCTCGACTCCCACAGGGCAGCCCCTCCCCACAGCCCCCACCCATCATCAGCTGGGGCAGCCGGGGGGGGGGCAGGGAGTTCACCCGGGGGCAGCCCGCTCCCCACCTTTGGCTCCCACAGGGCAGCCCCTCCCCACAGCCCCCACCCATCATCAGCTGGGGGGGCCGGGGGGGGGGGGGGGCAGCTCCGTAGCACCCCCCCCCGGGAACCAGCCCCTGCCCCTCCCTGCAGCGGGGGCCCCGTACCGGCTCTTGATGGCGTCGAGCTGCTGCTGCAGCGCGGCCTTGTGCTGCTCCACCACGTTGCGCAGCGGCACGGTGACATGCTCCCGGTGCTCACCCTCTGTGCACTCGCGGCACATGGCCGTCTCGCACGACTCGCAGTAGAACTCCATCACCTGGGGGCAGGGGGGGGGCGGTCAGGGGCTGCCCCTCTCCCGCAGCTGCAGGGCCCCCAGCCCTGGCTGTCCAGGCCCAGGGGGGTGGCTGGCACCAGGCCAGAAAGCCCCCTCACTCTCTCACTCAGCTCCCGGAGAAGTGGGGTCACCCTGGTCTCTCCCCATCTGCTCCTGCCTGGGCCCCCTTCCCCAAGCCAGGCTGGCACCCAGCTCCCTGAAAAGTGGGTTCACCCTGGCCGGGCCCTTTCTCCCAGGGGCACCCACCTCCCCAGGAAACAGGGGCACCCTGCCCCTCCCCCCTAGGCCAGGGGCACCCACCTCCCCAGGAAACAGGGGCACCCTGGTCCTCTCCCCCCCGGGGCTCCTGTCCCGGCCCTCCCCCCGGCCAGGGGCACTCACCTTGCCCTCGTGGTTGGGGCAGGAGAGCGGCTGGCCGGTGACGGCGCTGACGGGGTCCAGCGCGGCGGCGTCCGGGCGGCTGCTGCCCTCGGGGGAGCGCTGCAGCACCTCCATGAGGTTGGTGATGAAGAAGTTGCTCTGCAGCGCGGCCACGCCCTGCTCGGGCAGGATGGAGGTCTGGCGGCACACGGGGCAGGACAGGGTGAGGCTCTGGGGCGGGATATAGTTCTGGAGACACCTGGGGCAGAGCGGGGAAAACGGGAGGGTCAGGACTCCTAGTGCGGGGGGAGGCGTGGGCCAGGGCGGGCTGCCAGGGAGCCAGCACCAGACAAGCGGAGCCTATGGCAGGGGAGACGTCGGGATGAACAGACGGACGAAGAAGAGACGGACGGACGGACGGACGGACAGGGGGAGAGACAGACAGTCAGGCGGGGAGGGAGGGGATCCGGACAGACGAGCGCAGGCCGAGCAGCGGGCTGCTCCCAGAGACGAGCCAGCCACGAGCCCTGGGAATGGGGTGGGACAGGCGGACGAACAGGTGAGCAGGTGCGGGGCAGCGGGGGGAGGGGGGAGACGGGGCAGAGGGAGATAAAGTGAACACCACTGCAGGGGTGTGCGGACGGTCAAGC
>NW_020664654.1:0-13836 GCF_002925995.2 Terrapene triunguis | reverse complement strand
CCAGACACCGGCGCCAGGGGGCGGCGCCCAGAGCCCCGGGAGGGAACATACCAGCCAGACACTGGCGCAGGGGGGCTGGGTGATAAAGAGGAGGAAGTGGAATTTAGGAGCATGTGTTGGATCTAGTTGTGATTGCTGTAAGCTGGTAGGATGATTCGCACAATTGCAGTGTTAGCGTCACTGGTTATAACCCACTTAGGAAGGGGTGAATGTGCAAAAGAGGAAGGGGAGGGGCTCTCTCTGTCAAAAATGGCATTGCCTGTTTGCGAGTCACCGCTAACTCGGAAGACACATGATCCTGTTGAATGCTTATAGATCAGTGTCCTAAGCAAAGAAGCCCAAGGTGGGGTGTTGGTATGTGTCTGTTCCAGACTCCAAATCATGCTCTGCATGCGCCTGGCTGCAGTGTGTAGGGAAAGCACTGCATGCCATGGGGGACTTGAATACGAGTGACGGGTGCTGGAGCATCCCGCTGCCAGCACTAACACCCAGCATTATAGACGAGAATCTCCTAACGCCAAAGTGCAGCACCCACACGGGAGTGGGGGGAGAGGTTCTATATTAGACCTTGTCCTAACAGACAATGAAGAACTGATCACAGAACTGAGTTAACGGTAGCTTAGGTACAAGTGGTCATGACTTGATCCCATTTATAATGTGCAACAGAATAAAGTTCATGGAGCTCTAATAGAGCCAGTTTCACAAAGCTGAAAACAATTATGAGCCAAATGAGCTGGGAGGAAGAATTGAAGCAGAAGAATGTGAATGATAATCGGGAATCATTTCTGAACACCTTACTAGAGGCCCCAAAAGTCACAATCAAGGAAGAAAGCTGAGCTGGTTACATACCCAATCTGGGTTTGAGGGGAAGTGTAGGCAACTATAAAATATATAACAAATGGAAGAAGGGAGAAGTTGAAAGTAATGATTATAAATCAGAAGTTAGGAATTGTAGAAAATTGATAAGGGAAGCCAAGGGACACAAGGAGAACTTTATGGCCAGAAGAGTTAGGATAATAAGGAGTTTTTGAAAATATATTAGGAACAAAAAGCATCCTGACAATGGTATTGGTCCATTAGTAGATGGAAATGGTGAAATTATCAATAATAATGCAGAAAAAGTAAAGTGTTCAATCTGTTTTTGTTCTGTACTTGGGAAAATAACATATAATGCAGTCTTATAATGTGGTAATAAACTCTTTCATTTCACTACTATCTCTGAAGGATGTTAACCAGCAGCTACTGTAGGACATTTTTAAATCAGCAGGTCCAGATAACTTGCATCTAAGAGTTTTCAACGAGCTGGCTGAGGAGCTTGCTAGACCATTAATGTTGATTTTTAATAAATCTTGGAGTACTGAGATAGTCAGGTCAGAATTGAAAACCTGCTACTGCTATGACCATAAGCGGTACAACCTGTACTGGTCAACGCCGAGTGCTGGGCGGTGGTTAATTGACCCAGAAACTTCAGGAAGTGCCAACGGCTTTGGGCTGATGAGCACCTGAGGAAGGTAGTGGAACCCTTGATGGAGGAAATGCCATCAAGAGGCGTATGAGCAAATTCACTCAGTATTTTTGCCAGTGACATCCACACAGGACAGGTTGGGCCCTTCAGCTGTGGCTGATAACCAATCTAGGAGTGGAGCCCTGAAAGGCAGGCAGATGGAAGATCTCCTCTGCTCTGGCAACTCCTCCAGCGTAGCTGGTTCCAAATGTATCGACTCCCATCCTTCCTTTGGTCCAAACCAGTCAAGTCAAGAGGGTGTGAGACAAAGTGGGGTTTTATTCATCTTGTTATGTTGCATGAGAGTCTTACTGTCCTATACCAATACTGTGCGTGCCTCAGTTTCCCTGTGTGCTGCACCAATACTTCGGTGGTGGGAATTGGGGGTGTGATTTTGCTGAGGCCATCGGGGCAGGTGAGACTGCCCAGCTGTTTGCACCTATGTAACCTGAGACCCAGGAGGGGGGATGCGACCAGGTGACACCTTTTGCCCGGGAAGCGAGATAAAGAGGAGGAGGAGGAGCAACAGGGGGGTGTCAGAGGTCAAGCGGCTGGAAGCTGGCAGTCTGCGTGGGGGGAGTCCAGGGCATCTAGCCCAGGACTCACAAGATGGACTTGGCTGAAAGTCACTGATTTCTGTGCTAACAAGTTCTGTCCTGCGCTGTGTTCCTGTCGACTAATAAACCTTCTGTTTTACTGGTTGGCTGAGAGTCACGTCTGACTGCGGAGTGGGGGTGCAGGGCCCTCTGGCTCCCCCAGGACCCCGCCCGGGCAGACTCGCTGCAGGAAGTGCAGGCTGCGAAAAGGGGAGGCTGAATGCTCCGGGGTCAGACCCAGGAAGGTCGAAGCTGTGTAAGCTTCTTGTCTTGGAGACAGTGAGCTGTACAAACTCAGTGTTGACATTGCAGCACTTCAGGAAACAAGACTTGCAGATGCTGGTTCTGTCAAGAGACCCATTAACACCTTTACCTTGCCAAATGAAAGCAGTGAAGAAAATCGTCTGCACGGTGTCGGTTTCGCTGTGAGAAACAAGTGGGGAAAGCTCCTAGACACACCCATCGGGAAGTCAGAGCGTATCATCTCACTTAAACTTCCGACGACCATCGGCTCTGTGAACATCACTCGTGCCTATGCACCAGCACTCAACTCTAGCCCTGAGGAGAAGGATACGTTTTAAGACTCTTTGCATCGAGTCGTCAAAAGAATCCCATCAACTGAGCAACTTTTCCTCCTCGGTGACTTTAATGCAAGAGTCGACGCAGACAACAACTCATGGCCAGATCGCCTAGGACATTTTGGCATTGGCAAGATGAACGAGAACAGCCAACGACTTCTTGAATGCCGCGCCCAAAACCAAACGTGCATTTCCAATTCATATTTTACAGGAAAAGATCGCCACAGAGTGTCATGGCGACATCCGCAATCAGGCACTGGCACCAATTAGACCTTGTCATCGTCAGGAGGAAAGACCTATCCTTAGTGCAGACCACTCGCATGTTCCATACCACTAATTGTGACACTGATAATGAACAAAGTGAAGATTACAGCCAAGAAACTACACAGAGCAAAACCTAGGAGCAAGCCCCAAATCAGTGCTCACTGTAGAACCTAAACAGCTGAACTTCTGGACTACTTCTAGCTGGTTTGTATTTAAGGTAATTGAAGGATCTTATGGAACTCCCTGTCCTAATCTTAATGCTGATGGTGAGAGCAAATGCCTGAAAAGCACTTGAAAGGCGGTCCATGAGTTCTTGTAGTAGATCTTCATTGTGGGCTGTGAGGGCAGCATCATCAGCTAAAAGAAGTTCCCTGATTAGCACCTTTTTGACTCTGGTCTTTGACTTAAGATGGAACAGATTGAAGAGTTTCCCATCTGATCTTGTGTGGAGATACGCTCCATCTTTCATGTCCTTCAACGAACAGTTCAAGAGCACCGGGAAGAAGATTCCAAAGAGTGGAGGTGCAAGAACACATCCTTGCTTCACGCCGCTCTTCATCTCAAAGCTGTCCAAAGTGGACCCGGCAAACTGGACAGTTGTTCTCATATGCGATTTGAGAGGGGCAACCTGGTTGACAGTGGAACCTAGACCTTTCTTCAGGCCATCATACATGACTTTGAGGTTTCCTGTGTCTGAGGCTGTCTGTATCTCTTCACAGAGCTTGATCCAGTAATGATTTGCACAGTGTCTGCTTGCTCGCTGTACCTTGGTTTTTGCATGTTGAAGTCTCACTTTGGTACTTTGTTGGCTTCTTGTTGCGTTCCAGATAGGCTGTGTTCTTAATGTTGATGAGAGTTAATAGTTCCGCTTCATTTTCTTCAAACCAGTCCTTTTTTGATGGTCTCTTTCCCCCAAATGTAGCCTCTCACTGGATGAAGAACTAAATGTTCACATTGGAAAGGCTGCTACCACCTTTAGCAGACTAACTAAAAGAGCCTGGAACAACTCAAAGCTGACCATCAAGACCACAATGCTAGTGTACCAAGCCTGCATCCTCAGCACTCATGTATGATGGGGAATACATGGACAACTTATGCTCATCTGGAGAAAAGGTTAAACAGTTTCCACCTACGTTGTTTACGCCACATACTCAACACCAAATGGCAGGATAAAGTCACCAAACACAGAGGTTCTTCAAAGGGCAAATTTACCAAGTGTGACAGCCCTGCTCAAGCAAAGACGACTGTGCTGGCTGGGCCATCTGAGTAGGTTGGAAGACGGACGCACACCCAAGGACGTGCTATTCGGGGAGCTATCATAGGGAATAAGAACAACAGGACGTCCCAAGCTTCTCTATGAAGACACATGCAAGCGAGATATGAAGGAATTTGGAATTGATCCTGACCAATGGGAAATCTTGGCAAGTGATTGTAACAAGTGGCGCCGTCGTCTCCATCCGGGTATCAAAGCCCCATGACAGAAGCTGTCCCCCCAAAGCTTGAAGAGAAAAGAGCCCGTAGGAAGCAAGCAGCTCCCAAGTTACAGTCAATTGCAATAACTGCCAAAGATCATGCAAATCTCAGTTTGGCCTATTCAGTCACACGAGACACTGCAAACCATCTACATCACAGGCTGCAATTCCCACCGTCTCTCACAGACGAAAGGGTGCCAACTCGGAGCACTGAGGAAGTGCCAGAAGCTTGGAAGAAAGTGAATGGGCCAGTTTTTAAAAGGGTAAATGGGATGACCCAGATAATTACGGACCAGTCGGCCTGACATCAATCCAGGGCAAGATAATGGAGCAGCTGATATGGGACTAGATTAATAAAGAACTAAAGCAGGGCGATCTAATTAGAGTAGAATCTCAGAGTTACCACACACCTCCTTTGGAACCGGAAGTATGCATCAGGCAGCAGCAGAGACAAGACCAAAAAAAAAGCAAATACAGCACAGTACTGCGTTAATCGTAAACTACTAAAAAATAAAGGGAAAACAGCATTCTTCTTCTGCATCGTAAAGTTTCAAAGTTGTGTTTAATCCATGTTCAGTTGAAAGAACAACCGTAACGTTTTGTTCAGAGTTACGAACAACCTCCATTCCCGAGGTGTTCGTAACTCTGAGGTTTTACTTTAGTGCCAATCAGTGGGGGTTTCTGGAAAACAGATTCTGTCACACTGACTGGATCGTTTTCTTTGACGAGATGACAAGTTTGGTTGATAAAGGGAATACTGTTGCTGTAATATACCAAGGCTCTGTCTACACTAGCACTTTTGTTGGTTGGGGTGTGACTCCCAAATGCGTGTGGAGCAGACCCTTTCCCTGGTGCTCAGCCAGCCGCCTGCCGGGTTCTCCTTCAGCGACAGCGACTGGGGTACCAGACCCTGATCTTGTGAGAGCAAGTCTGGGAGCTGGAGCGGGGTTTGTCTCAGATTCATCCATTGCCATTTGCTACGTTGTCTTGCCTCCTTGGTCTCAGCTCCCCTCTCGACGCCTGCAGGAGCTGGGAGAGACGGGGGCTCCCTCTCCCACCTCAGGAAGTGGCCCTTCACAAACATGGTTGGATAATTTGCGATGTGGAATTAGAAGGGGGTGAAACGTAGACCCTTCAGCCAAAGGGCTGCGGTCTCCTGGAGTTCATGTCTGTCGGGGATCTGGTCTTCCCTTGGCACCTCGAGACCAGCGACCCCAGAGTCAGATGCACGTGGAAATGTTCTAATCCCTTGGGCCAGACTTAGTAGCACTCTTCCACCCGCTTCCAAGTGGGGAGGTGAGGCCAGGTGGCCACAGGCCCTTGGCTGGCTCCAGCAAGCCCTCCTCGACTGGAGGGCACAGAGGGGCTGGGGGAGGCAATTGGGCGCTGCCTGGGGAGAGGGAAACAGGTTATCCCCAAAGGGGAGGGGGGGGCTGGCATATGCACAGCCCTGGGGCTGGGATGACTCCAGCAGGGACCTGCCCATGGGGGGGGAGCACCCTGCCCCCGGCCTCATCAGCCCAGAGCTAGGGCTGGGTTAGGACCAAATGCTCCAGAGGTCATTCCCTCCCCCCACCTAAGGTCAGGGCCCCCAGGCTACAGCCAGGACAGGTGGGTCACTGCCCCCCTCACTCCCAGCAGACGAGGGAGGAGGGAGCGGCAGGTTTGGGCTGGCCAAAGGGCTGAGGGGCCCCCCAACGCCCCCTGCTGGCGCCATTGGCAGCCCGGCGCCCAGGCAGGGCGTAGCACTGTTCCGAGAGCTGGATGGGGAACTGAAGTGAGCTGGGAGGACCCGAAAGGTGCGTGCAGGCCAGGGACCAAAACCCCGGAAAAGCTGCTGGGCCCCCTGCGGGTAACCCTGCTTGGCTTGAACTGCCCCAGGTCGCTGGTTAAAGGGACCCTGCTCAGCTTGGTCTCCAGGGGGAAGAGGGGGGGGATTTTCTGTAATATTTTTTAAGTCCTGTGTGTGCCTCGGTTTCCCCTGTATTATGCATTACCCTGTGGGGGAAAAACGACAGTTTGCTCTCAGCACAGGCTAGGGCCTGGTCTGTGCTACAACGTTAGCCCAACAGAAACCACCTTTCGTGAACCCAGCTGTGCACGGGCGTGACGGAGCAGGGAGTGGGGCGGATTGACCTGGGAATGTTGCGTGGGAGTTTTACTGGGACTGTCTGCATTGGTGCTGGGATATCAGGGTGTGACTTCACTTGAGGGAGGATACCTGAGCATGTAACCGGAGCCCAGGAGAGAGGCTGGGGCCAGGTGACACCTGCCCGGGAACCTGGACAAAGGCTGGAGGAGGAGCCGGGGGCGGTGGCAGGGTGAGAGGGCTGGAGGGGGTTTCAGTTTGGAGCTGGCTGGGGAAACGGAGGGAGGCCCAGATGGGGTCTAAGCTCCCTGCCCCCCCCAAGATGGACCCGACTGAGGGGGTCCTGTTGTCTACCTACAAGCTCTGTGTTGGATTGTGTTCCTGTCGTCTAATAAACCTTCTGTTTTACTGGCTGGCTGAGAGTCCCGGTGAATCACAGGAAGCCGGGGGTGCAGGGCCCTGACTCCCCCACGCTCCGTGACAATGTGTCTAAGCTCAAAGCTGCCTCCCGCCAGTGTAAGCGCCATTACACCGACACCGTAACATCCCGAGCAGCGGCGGTGCGCCACGGACGACGTACTGAGCTCAACGCAGCACAAGTGTGTTACATCGACCCTAACAGTCCTCCAGCAGCTGTCCCACAATGCCCCCATTCTGACCGCCGTTGTGAACCCCACTGCCCGGGGGTCACAGAGACCAGAACTGCCCCTCCCCCCCCCCCGGATTTCGGTAATTCCCTCTCCTGGTAGCCCGGCGGGGCGAGCACACCCAGCAGCTCTCCACTGGGGTGTGGGTGCCCCGCTGTCCAGGCCTGGCGCTCACGGGGGATGCTGGATCTCCGGGGCCGGAGGGGAGAAGCGGCTGTGCAGATGCCGCTCCGATCCGGCCGCACGTCGACAGCTCCGATCCAGTTGCTCGGGGGAGCAGGAGAATGGGCATCAAGGCATCACACCCTGCTTACCGCGTTAGGGGAGCCGGGGAAGGGGGGTCTCACGGTCTGTACAGACCATACTGACCTAGGGACCAAGGGCCTGTTAGCTGAAGCTGCGGCCATTGTGGCCCTGCGGGGATCCCCTGCCACACCCGGGGAGCGACTGACCCAGATAAGGAGGAGGAAAGACGAGACGGAGGCGGGAGGACAGGTTCCACGAGATGCAGCAAGCCAGCGCTGCACCCGGCCGTGAGCAGCGGGCCTGGGGGGTGAGCACTGCAGACAGCCTGGAGAAGGAGAGCGGAGAAAGGCCCAGCAGATAAAGGAGGGGGAGCTGCACCAGGATGTAACAGGGCTTCTCCGGCAGCAAACACAGATGCTGCCGGCACTTGTGGACCTCCAGGCTCAACTAATGCAGGCTGGCCTCCCTCTGCCTGGGTGAACAGAAGCAGAGCACATCCCTGCACCCCCCGTTTTCCACATGGCCTCAGGGCCAGCATGGCTGCCCCCACCTCTCCACCACAGGGAGAGCCCAGACACCACCACTTCCCCTGCGCTGACACAACCGACGGACGCGCAGCGCCGACGCATATCGCTCTTCCTTCTCCTTGTCTGTTTAATAAGGTGCCAAAAATCTCTCCGTTCCCCGGGATTTACTAGCACATTCTGCAGCTTGTTTGTGGGGTGCTGCTCCCGCCACCGAATAAAGCGATTGGCCTTGTTGGCTTACCAGACGTGCTGGACAATGCGCGCTGGCGCGAAAGGAACAGTCTTGTGCACTCTCCCCCACAGGAGCAGCGACCAGCCTGGCGCAGCACGCGCCCCAGCGTGCCTAGCGCACTAGCAGTGACACAGGCACAGATGTGCAGCACCACACAGTTCCTCCCAAGCCCCCCTATCCAGGGCTCTTTCAAAGCCTCCCTGAGCCGTAGCCCCTCGCTGAGCTCATCTCATAGCCCTGGGGTCTGGCTGTTCCAACTCAGCAGACACCAGCTCCCCTCCGCCCTGCACCCCTGAAGCAAGTCCCCCCACCTTTGCTTCTCAAATGCTATGCAGGACACGGCAGGCAGCTACAACCGTTGGGCTTTTTCTTCCATGGAGATCTAATCTGGGAGTAGAGAACGCCAGCGCCCCTTCCCTCTGCCAAAAGCACATTCCCCCGTGTCACAGCGTCACTCACCACACCGGTGCCTCCTGCTGGCCGGTTCGGGAATTAGCTCTGGTCAGCGGGTGTGCCCTCCAGTGGTGGTGGCTCTCCCGTCCTCGTCTCCACCGGCAGACCCACTGCAGTTCCCGTCTCACTGCCTCTGCTTTGTGTCCTCCAGCCGTGTCTCAATCCGGGTTCCCCGCTTCCGGGGGACTCCATCCGCAAGAGTCTAGCCGCTCCTCGCGGCAGCTTGGCAGTCCATAGCCTGGTCACTTCTTCAGCGGTGAGTGGTTTTGGGGGGGGACCTGGGCCCACCCACTACTCTGGGGCCCAGCCCAGGGACCCTACAAACAGCAGCTTCCCGCTGACCCTCCTTTCTTTCACCACCAGTCTGTCAAGTCCCTGGGCCACTTCCCCACGGCCTCAGTTCCGTCTGCTCCTGCCTCTGGCTCCAGCTCCTTTGCCCTCTTCCCAGGGCCTCGAGCCTGTGTGTCCTGGCAGCCACCAGGAGCCCTCTCTAGCTCCCCTGGTCCCTGCTAGCACCTGCCCCTCCCCAGGATCTGGTCTCTCCGTAGCCCTCTAGGAAGTCAGTCTTCTCCCTCGGGCTCCCTGCAGCCGACTCACTCGCTCTGCAGCTTCCTTTTGTATGGGCCGCCTGGGCCCCGACTGACTGTCTGCCCTAATTGGCTGTTTCCTTGGTAGCCACTCCTTTGGCTGCCTGGCACTCAGCCGCCCTAGGCTGGTGTTAACCCACGCAGGGCCCGTGTGGGGCAGGCGCCCTGTCACACCCCATCACTGCTGAGCCGGAAGCTGACTCTAAGCTTGCTGCTGCCGAGGTGGCCGGCATACGGCTCCAGGAGCAGGGGCAGGCTGGGTGCCCAGGGTCACGGCTGGCATTTCAATATCGCCAATGGGAACCCACCCACGTCCCCGGCGATCCACCAGCGCTTGTGTAGCCATGGAAAAGTCGCCCTTTCTCGATGGACTCTGGGGTCAAACAGGGATGTGCGTGCTGGCTGTCGCTGCCCACTGCTGCAAAGCCATCCACACTGCCCAGAGTCACAGTCCTGCCTCGCAGGAGACCATCAATGGCCCTGCATCACAACGGACCCCACGGTGGATTTTCCAACTCCAAACTGATTTCCCACTGACCAGTAGCAATCCAGCATTGCAAGTTTCCACAGTGCGATTGTCACTTGCTTCTTCACCGGCAGCGCAGCCCTCGTGCTGGAGTCCCGGTGCCGGAGGGCTGGGGAGAGCTCGGCACAGATCCAGGAACACGGGTGCAGCCACTGCTCATCATCCCACAGCTGCATTACGATGCAATCCCACGCGTCATGCTTGTTTCTTGGTGTGACGAAGTGGGATTGTGCTTAATGTTTTCTGTGAATACTGTGTGCGCGCCTCAGTTTCTCCTATGCATTACTCCAGTACCTAGATGGCGGGTGTGACGAACTGGGACTGTTCTGACTGTGGTCTTTGAATGCTGACAGGGGAGTGCGGCTAGGATAGTCTGCATTGGGGGATGGGAGACTGACCAACGGAGAATACCTGAGCATGTAACATGAGAACCCAGGAAGGGGTTAGAGGCCAGGTGACACCTTTGCCCGGGAAACTGAACAAAGGCTGTGGGAGGGGTCGCTGAAGGCAGAGTCTCGGGAGCGGGCCGGTGAGGTGCCCATCCGACCTGAGGCTGTGGTTGAGGGACAAAAAACCAGAGAACCCGCGACATGCAGGCCAGCTGGCCGATGAGTTTGTAAAGAGCCGGTCAGGGGATAACAGGGAAGAGTCTCAAAGGAACAGTCCCACCACAACACAGAGAGAGAGACACCATGGGACCTCCCAGCGGGAAAATACGGAAAAACCCCATCAAAGGGGAACATCCGGCGTCAGGGCCATCCGACCCACTCGAGGGGACCCATGGGACATGGGCTGCTATCACTGTGGCCAGAGAGGCCACATAGGGCCCAGTGCCCCAGGCTCAGGGACAGACTGAGCAGACCAAACCCACCGAGGGTTGACTGGGTAGAGACCCAGCCGGGCGAGAGGCGGCATTCCCAGGGAAGGGGGGCTGGCAGAGTACCACCTGCTAAGGAGGGAGGAGAGCTCCAGGCCAGCTCCTCTGGGGGGCTGGATGCTCCAGACTCAGGGTTTTTGGTTTATACGGTGGGCGCGGGGCTGTCCCTCCGGAGAGAGTACCTTGTTCCCCTGGAAGTGGATGGGAGGAAGGTCAATGGATACTGGGATACGGGCGCAGAGGTGACGCTGGCCCGGCCCGAGGTGGTGGCCCCAGATCAGGTGGTGCCCAACACCTACCTGACCCTGACAGGGGTGGGCGGGACACCAGTCAAAGTGCCCGTGGCGAGGGTACACCTGAAGTGGGGGGCCAAGGGGGGGCCCAAGGATGTGGGGGTACACCCATATTTGCCCACTGAGGTGTTGATGGGGGGGGACCTGGAGGACTGGCCAAGCAACCCCCAGGGTGCCTTGGTTGTGACCCGCAGTCAGAGCCGGCGAGGGGCACTGCGCCCTGACCTTGGGGAGGGTGCCTTGCCCGAGGCGCAGGACCCTAACCTGGTGGGGAGGGAACGCCCAGGGACACGGCTCAGGGAGGCTGCGGCTTCAGACCCAGCCGGCGAGAGAGAGCAGGTGGCCATCCCTGTCCCAGCTGCTGAGTTCCAGGCCGAGGTGCAGAAAGATCCCTCCTTGCGGAAGATAAGGGACCTGGCCGACCTCGGTGCGGTACAGACCATGGGGAGAGGTGGCCGGAAAAGGTTCCTGTGGGAGAAGGGGTTCCTGTACCGAGAATGGGCTCCCCCAGGGAAAATGGAGTCAGGGGGGATCAGGAGGCAACTGGTGGTACCCCCAAAAGTATCGCCGCCAGCTGCTGCACCGGGCCCATGACATTCCCCTCTCAGGGCACCAGGGAACCTGGCGTACCCAGCAGAGGCTGCTACGGAGCTTTTACTGGCCTGGGGTCTTTGTTACTGTCCGACAGTACTGCCGATCCTGTGACCCCTGTCAGAGGGGGAGGAAGGCCCGGGACAAGGGGAAAACGGCTTTAGGACCCTTGCCCAGCATAGAGGAGCCTTTCCAGAGGGTGGCCAAGGTTCAAAGGGGGGCTCTGAACCAAGAGAGCCCGAAGCACAGACCTCCAGACTGGAACGCTGGGAGAAGACCCCAGCCCAGTTTGAAACCCAGGGGTATTGGGGTGGGAAAAGGGCACGGGCCGCATAAACCTTCCCACGTGCGAACTACGAGTGCCATCGAGCACCCCCGACCTAAGGGGGGGGTGTGAAACTGGAAGGGCCTGGTGTAAGTCTCACCAAGGAATGGGAGGGATGCGGGGGCATCCACGGGAACGGGGGTAGATTCGAACTTCCCCAGGTCACTGGTTAAAGTGACCCCGCTCAGTTCGGTCTCGAAGGGGGGAGAGATGTGACGAACTGGGACTGTTCTGACTGTGGTCTTTGAATGCTGACAGGGGAGTGTGGCTAGGATAGTCTGCATTGGGGGATGGGAGACTGACCAACGGAGAATACCTGAGCATGTAACATGAGAACCCAGGAAGGGGTTAGAGGCCAGGTGACACCTTTGCCCGGGAAACTGAACAAAGGCTGTGGGAGGGGTCGCTGAAGGCAGAGTCTCAGGAGCTGGCTGGGAGGCAGACGGGGCTCTGACCTCCCAGGGGGGCTGGGGTGCCCTGGGACCCCAAGATGGACCTAACTGAGGGGGATCCTGTTGTCTGTGCCTGCAAGACCTGTCTTGGACTGTATTCCTGTCGTCTAAATAAACCTTCTGCTTTACTGGCTGGCTGAGAGTCATGGTGAATCGCAGGAAGCCGGGGGTGCAGGGCCTTGTGTCCCCCCACACTCCGTGACAGTGGGACAAGGGGGTGTGATCATTGCAGCGACCCCCAGAGGGCAGGTGTGACTGCTGACGGGCCGCTGGACACTCTCTGGAGCCCATCCTCTGTAAGAGCCAGCGGGAGATGTTGGAGAACAAAGTGAGAGGTGGAGGCCAGGTGACCTGTTTGCCCAGGAAAGAGACAAAGGAGGGAGGAGGGCAACAGGGCGGGTCTGAGGCCGGGCTGCTGGAAGCAAGTCAGTCTCCTGGTTGAGGACTCAGGGGTGAGGGCCCGGGGCTCTGGATCCCCCCTCCCCACAATAATAACCTGCCTATGTCACACGCGGGCGGGGAGTCACGGCTGGCTGCGGCGTGGGGGGCAGGGCCCTTTGGGGGTGAGGCTCCCCCAGGGGTCCCACCCAGGGAGACTCGCTGCGGGGAGCTCCCGGAGTGACCAGGGGTCTGAACGCTCCGAGGTCAGACCCAGGAGGTGCCGAAGCAGAGCAGGGTCTTTGCCCTGGGACAGGTGCCCTGAGGGGAGATGCTGCCCCAGAGCCCTGCCTGGCATCACTCCGAGCGGGGCCAGAGCCCCCAGCCTGGGCACCCGGGACGCTTGGGCGCAGAAGCGGCGCTACACCCTCTGCAGCTGCTCTGTGAGTACCACCAGCCCCCTCCAATTGGGTTTCACTACGTCCCCCAGCGTCGGCATGTTCCCCGCAGCTCTGCAAACACCGGGGATTGCGCTTGCTGGTAACGCTCACGACAGCAGAGCAGAGCTGTGCAGGCTCCATGCTTCTGGGAGAGGTGGGGGACAGCGACTCGCCCAGCACAGGAGCGTGGGGAAGCAAAAACAGGTGCCAAAATTATGGGATAGAGATATTATGGGATGGAGAATATTGCATTATGGGAAACGGACCTCTTGCTCCCAGTGACCCATGCTCTCGTTTCTGTCCCACCATGCACTGCCTACGCTACATGCCACGCTGGACGGTGGCAGGTTGCTCGCTGGGCCCCGCCCACAGCGTACAGCCCCGTGCACAGGCACAAGCACTCCTGGTGAGTCCGCGTAGTGCTGACACGAGGAGCCGAGTGTGCACACGCCCCAGTGACGTACGACTGCAGTGGCTCTATGCCGACGTAACCTGTCGGCAAAACTTCGTCGTGTCGACGCCCTCAGCGACACTGGTATACACACGGCAGGCGGAACCGAGAGGGGTCAGTAAAAGGAACTGGCCAAGGCCAACCCCATATCAGCGCTCTGTGCTTTTCCCTTCAGTCCTCTGGGCTCCCCTAAGGACTCCCCGGGCTAATAAACCCGACTCTCTTGCGAAAAGGCAGCGTGGTGCATTCATCCCTGCAGAGGGGACCCATCTCTGAGCAGGGCCCGTTCGCTGGCCTCTGCGGCCCCC
>NW_020664653.1:150094-166133 GCF_002925995.2 Terrapene triunguis | reverse complement strand
TCTCCCTCTTCACTAAGCAGTGGGCCTACCCTGTCTTTGGTCTTCCTATTTGGTCATCTATTAACTGTATGTATTGCAATTAATACATTCAATGCCAGGCAAAATAGAAAACACATAAGCTCATAGGGACAGAAACCCATTTGTGGATACACATGTTTCTACAGTGCCAAGGACAACAGGCTTGGGATACTCCAGTCTCTCCCCTCGGTGCTAACAACGTGCAACTAGTGAAGAATAATAAAGAATGCAAGATGTGACAAATGGGTGATTTCCTGTAGTATCCTTTGGAGTCCATTGTATTAAATGCAAAGGTTACATATCATTGTGGGTCTGGATAATCAAAAAACTATAGCAAATAATGTGGAAAACAAGAACGGTCTTTGGGGACAATATGTGTGGCATGGATTTCCTGAGAAATATTGAGGGGGAGGCAAATGCAAATTTCCTGCCTCTGGTTATGCAAAGACCCAGCCCTTTGAAACTACACCCTTAAGAGTCGGCCTTTGTCTTTTGATCACCTGTTATATGAGGCTAAGATTAAAGGCCCAACCAGGACTGAACTATTCATAGAATCATAGAAGGGGAAGGGACATCGAGAGGTCATCTAGTCCAGTCCCCTGCACTCAACACAGGACTAAGTATTATTTTCTAGACCATCCTTGACAGGTGTTTGTCCAACCTGCTCTTAAAAATCCCCAATGATGGAGATTCCACAACCTCCCTCGGCAATTTATTCCAGTGCTTAACCCCCCTGACAGTTAGGAAGTTTTTCCTAATGTCCAACCTAAACCTCCCTTGCTGCAATTTAAGCCCATTGCTTCTTGTCCTATCCTCAGAGGTTAAGAAGACCAATTTCTCTCACTCCTCCTTGTAACAACCTTTTATGTACTTGAAAACTGTTATCATGTCCCCTCTCAGTCTTCTCTTCTCCAGACTAAACAAACCCAATTTTTTCAATCTTCCCTCATAGGTCATGTTTTCTAGACCTTTAATCATTTTTGTTGCTCTTCTCTGGGCATTCTCCAATTTGTCCACATCTTTCCTGAAATGTGGTGCCCAGAACTGGACACAATACTCCAGTCAAGGCCTAATCAGCGCAGAGTAGAGTGGAAGAATTGCTTCTTGTGTCTTGCTTACAACACTCCCGCTAATACATCCCAGAATGATGTTCGCTTTTTTTGCAACAGCGTTACACTGTTGACTCATATTTAGCTTGTGATCCACTATGACCCCCACATCCCTTTCCACAGTACTCCTTCCTAGGCAGTCATTTCCCATTTTGTATTTTTGCAACTGATTGTTCCTTCCTAAGTGGAGTACTTTGCATTTGTCCTTATTGAATTTCATCCTATTTACTTCAGACCATTTCTCCAGTTTGTCCAGATCATTTTGAATGTTAATCCTATCCTCCAAAGCACTTGCAACACCTCCCAGCTTGGAATCTTCTGCAGACTTTATAAGTGTACTCTCTATGGCACTATCTAAATCATTGATGGAGATACTGAACAGAACCGGAGCCAGAACAGATCCCTGCGGGCCCCCACTCGTTATGCCCTTCCAGCATGACTGTGAACCACTGATAACTATTCTCTGGGAACGATTTTCCAACCAGTTATACACCCACCTTATCTTCATCTAGGTTGTATTTCCCTAGTTTGTTTATGAGACAGTCAGGCGAGACAGTATCAAAAGACTTACAAAAGTCAAGATATACCACGTCATTTATCATTTAGACAAAGTTATAAGCCAAAGGAAAACAAATAGTCATTATGAAGCCACCTTTCTACATAAAACATCATTTTGTTTGGGGGTTTTTAAACAGAAAAGCTGAAAGTGAAAATTTTCATTTGGACATTTCCTGCAAGAAAATCAAATTTTCCTTACCAGAACTGTCATTTTCCCCACAGAGAAATTCCATTTTGACAAAACTGTATAGTTTGGTAGTCAGGCTTTCTGCATCAAAATTGTGTCCAGCTCTAAAAATAAGTAATTTAGTCTGAAAATAGAGGATTTTCTCTTTATGTCTGGAAAACATGGCAATATAAAGCTTTATGCTGTTTTTATTGATTCTATTGCTGTAAGTATAGAATAATTCACATTTTAATGATTTTGAGCTCCTTTTAATTTTTAAATTTTAATTAGATGCAGTTATTTGTACAAAAATAGAATTATTCATGTGCTCCTTTCAGCAATACTTCATGTAGAAAACATGGAGTTTATTGGCACAGGCAAAGATGGTTAGAGGAAAGACTATTTCCAGGAATTGGCATAATGAGATTAATTGTGCCATTTTTACCTTCTCTCCTAATTATCTTTGTTTTCCTTAGCTTTGTGATTCACTCTTAGTATTACTTGAAGGGGTTTTGTCGTTCATTTCTCTTTTAGTAGTTGTATAATAGAATATAATTTTTAGAGGAAATGAAAGAAAATGCAATTTGTTCCTATTGTGAATTCAAGTTGTTTTTCCCACTTCTACAGTGAAAAGGTCTTTGGAGAGCAAAGCAACATAATTTGGAATCTAATATTGTTAGTGCAGGGATTTGAGCTTTCACACAGCAAGAACAGGGCTCATTATGTTAGTCTTGCAAGATGACCTTCTTGCAATGTGCACTGAATATTAATATAGTATAAAATATGGGGAAAGATCCATCAGAAACCAAGATCCACTCCAGGCCCCAGCCCAGACTGCTACCTCATGCTGCAAGTCTCCAAATCCACTATGGACTTAATTACCAGCACTTTTCCAAGCTCCTCTTTCCTGAGCCCATCAGAAGTTACAATCTGCCCCTTGTAAATAAGTACATAGTGATAGCACATAGGCACAGTGTGTGGTGCCAGTGCTGTTTACTTTCCTATCTCAGCTGCATTTGTAATCCATTATTTATCGGTCGTGGGGATGCAGTATCATATTTCTTTAAGAAGTCCCCTCTCCCCTGATTCTGCCCCCAATTTCTTCTTCATATTGTTGCCAACGGTGAATTGTGACACGCCTGAGATCAACGTTAATACCTCCCCTTTCCACCCGACCCTTTCTCCCCTTCATTGCATGTTATTCTACAGGGTTGTTTCACTCTCTAATCCACTGCAATGTCATCCCTATGCATACAGCACCGTCACTTATAAATAGCACAGGTTATGGAGCGGTCAGACCCACCCGTAATGGTTCCACACTGGCCTGTGGAAAGCAGGGGCCAGACAGGACAATTATTCCCACCCCCCACCCCCAACAAAAGCAAACCTAAAAGAGTTACAGAAAAGTACTTTCGGGTCAGCTCATGCTCTGCAAGGCATGGAAGCACAGGGAGGGTGGGGGCAGGGACAGGTAGCAGGGCTGGGGAGGACACACCATCCACCCACTGGCCTGCAAAGATTGTCTGACAGAGGAACGCTGCTTGGGGTTATATCCACTTTCTAGCACAGCCCCTCTGCCGTGAGGAACCTCCCTAAAAGGGCTCCAGGGGCCGCTGTGGCCAACGGCAGCCCTGGCGCCACATGACCAGGGAGCAGGACAAAGCCTCCTTGCAGATGGCCCTGGCCTGATGTGGACCCCAGAGAATATATGTGGCTTGGGGGTAGGGTGTGGCTTGAAGAGATTACAGAGACCCAGTGCACCATGGATAGATGAGTGAAACATTGACCATTTCCTGATTACACAGACACTTACCTGCTTGCTCTGTGCCCCCTAGTGCTCACGTTCCACATTCACAACTAGCCCCACATCCCCTTCTCTGAAAGAGGGAAGCTTTGATCCAAACTTTACATTGAACAAGGTACAGCAGATGTAAATGTCACCACAAAACCAGAGCAATCAGCCCGTGGACGCACAAGTACGCTGCCTGAACTTTCAGCCCCGGGTCAGAGATTTAGTCTGCCCTTCTAAGCCATTCAGCTACTCGTCCTCTGACTTTCTTGAATTCTCAAGCTCCGACATAATCTTCCAGGAAGACAGGAGGCCGTCTGTCTCCAGCTGGGAGAGGATCTGGAGGCTTGGTGGGCAGTTCTATGTGGGCAGACAGTGTTGGTCAGAGGTGCAGTCTCTGAGTTGCAATAAAGGTGTATTGGAGTGCAACCTGTTGATGCAACAAGATGACATCCGCTCCAAGGGATGATTCTTGCTGACACCCTAACAAAGCAGGATCGAAGGGTCCTGGCACATCCCGCCACTGTCCCCTTCTCCTGAGATTCTTTCACCTGGGTTCAGGACGCCCCATGATTAGACTGTGGCATCTATGAAAGTCCCTCTTCTGATGGATTTAATATTGATCTTCCTTCTTCTGTAGTCTCTGGAAGTCAGGTCAACAAGGTTCTGTCTGAGAGGAGACGGTTGGGATTGTGGACCTCAAATTCCTTCCCATCCACAGCTCTACAGGGCTGAATCCATTTGCTAGAGGTAGTGGCTGGTGTGGGAAGCAGGGCAAGATGAGGATAGGAGGATTAAGAAAGAAGTGGTTGTGTTGTCCTTACTGCACATTCTGCTTCGCCATTACTCTGAGGGGACTGTGGGATGGATGTGACACGAGAGAAACTATAGGTATCTGCACGCCTCTTAAAAGGTCTCAGAACATAACAAAGAACATAAGAATGGCCGTACTGGGTCAGACCAAAGGTCTATCCAGCCCAGTATCCTGTCTACCGACAGTGGCCAACGCCAGGTGCCCCAGAGGGAATGAGCAGAACACAGCAATTATCAAGTGATCCATCCCCTGCTGTCCAGTCCCAGCTTCTGGCAGTTAGAGATTCAGGGACACCAACAGCATGGGGTTGCGTCCCAAACCATCTTGGCCAATAGCCACTGATAGACCTGTCCTCCATGAACTTCTGATTCTTTTTTGAACCCAGTTATACTTCTGGCCTTCACAGCATCCCCTGGCAATGAGTTTGACAGGTTGATTGTGCATTGTGTGAAGCAGTACTTCCTTTTGTTTGATTTAAACCTACTGCCTATTAATTTCATAGGGTGACCCCTGGTTCTTGTGGTATGTGAGGGGGTAACCAACATTTCCTTATTCATGTTCACCACTCCCTTCATGATTTTATAGACCTCTATCATATCCCCGCTCAGTTGCCTCTTTTCCAAAATGAGCAGCTCCAGGCTGCTTAATCTCTCCTTGTGCGGAAGTTGTTCCATACCCTGAATCATTTTTGTTGCCTTTCTCTGAACCTTTCCCAATTCTACCATTTTTTTTGAGATGGGGTGACTAGAACTGCACACAGTATTCAAGATGTGGGTATACAATGAAATATGTAATGGCAATATGATATTTTCTGTCTTATTATCTATCCCTTTCCTAGTGGTTCCAAACTTTGTTAGCTTTTTTGGCTGCTGCACATTAAGCAGATGTTTTCAGAGAACTATCCACAATGACTCCAAGATCTTTCTTGAGTGGTAACAACCGATTTAGACCCCATCATTTTGTATGTATAGTTGGGGTTATGTTTTCCAATGTGCATTACTTTGCATTTATCAATGTTGAATTTCATCTGCCATTTTGTTGCCCAGTTACCCAGTTTTGTGAGATCCCTTTGTAACTCTTTACAGTCTGCTTTGGACTCAACTATCTTGAATAATTTTGTATCTTCTGCAAATTTTGCCACCTCACTGTTTACCCCTTTTTCCAGATCATTTATGGATATGTTGAATAGCACTTGTCCCATACAGACCCCTGTCCGACTGTTCAGAGACAAAGTCAGAACCACTGTCAGAGATCACTTGCTCTGGACTCCGGAAACAGGCTGAGATGGGTTCTATCCTCTCCACAACTGCACTTGATGGGGTCTTGAGCAAGCTAGCAGCTTCCATGAATCTTCAGAAATAGTCAGAGAGAAAGAGAGAACTATCCAAACCGAAAGCATCATTCCTGACTTTCTGCCCTGGGCCGTCAGGGCAGTAACAGTTCCAGTGGCTTGGTTCTCATATGAGCACAAATATCACATTTCTCAACTCCCCGCTGCAGTTGTTTGCTCAGTGCAGGCCACCAACGGACTGCTTAGCTCTCTCTCAGCATTGTGTAATGCCTTGGTATCCCTCATACAGTCTATTCAGGATTTCCTGTTCCACTGATGTAAGGGTGGCCAGTCTGTACCCCTTCAACAAGAGACTTTGGTTTATGGTAAGATCCCTGGAAACCACCCACTGTAGTTTAATATAAGTTTCTGCCCTTGTCTGTTTTGTCCAGACTTCTTTGCAGAGAGTATCTTCTGAGATTGTTAAAGTACTAAGTAATGTATCTACAGGTACGTCTACACTACGAGATTAATTCGAATTAGATAATTCGAATTTGGGAAACAGATTGTATAAATTCGATTGTGCGCGGCCACACTAAGCACATTAATTCGGTTTTTAACCACATTAATTCGGTGGTGTGCGGCCACACTACCCCTAATTCGAATTTACAAAATCGATTTTGGTGCTACTCTGCTCGTCGGGGTGGAGTACAGAAATCGATTTTAAGCGCCCTTTAATTCGAAGTAACTGGCTCCGTTGTGTGGACGGGTTAAGGATTAATTCGGATTAACGCAGCTAAATCCGAATTAAAGTCGTAGTGTAGACCAGGCCTACGAACCTTCTGTGAGCAGCTCCTTCTGTTTACACTCCTGCTGTGGTATATCCAGTATATGGGCCCTGGACAGATCACCCCCGGTGGCAAGATTCTTCCCAGGTTCATGAGCAAAGAAGAACTGAAACCTCATTCAAAAACACTGTATCATCTTGGTTTTTTGAACCTAGAATAGCAGCTAGTACTTTGTGGTCAGTTTCCATCTGAAATGTTACGCTCACGAGAAAGTCTCTGAAATGTTCACAAGCTCAGGAGTTTCTTTTTCTATTTGTGTATAGTGTTGCTCTGTACTGGAGAGGACTCACGATGTGTATGCTCCCAGACACCATAATGAAGGTGACTGACTTTCTGATGGCGCACTGCCCCTATCCCATAGGATGAGGCATCATCTGAAACTTGGTAGGCTTCGTTTGCTTGGCTCATATGTGGCCAAAACTGGTGCACGTTTCAGTTTTCCTTCATGTCTCTGAATGCCTGACTTAAGTTCCCCACTGCCAGGAATTGTGTGGACTCAGGAGATCTTGTAATTGCTTTGGCTCCACTGGCAGGTTAGGGAGGGATTTTCCCGGGTGCAGTACCACGCGTTCTCATAACTGTACTGCTGCCCACTGAGAGACATCTTGGGTGTAATGTAGAGAGGTGCTGAGCACACGGCACCTCCATTGATTGACTAAGACCTGGAGGTGCTGACAGTGATGAAGGTGAAGCCCCAGATACCTCAAGAAAGCAGAGGCAGCTGCAGTTAGTGGCCACTTTCAAAAACATTCCCTATAATGCTGAATGTTGCATCATTACCCACCTAGCTCTTGGTGTTCTTCGCCAAAGAGAAGTAATGCCTCTTGGTACAAAAATCTCTCCCCCTCCCAACATGCATTTCAGTAAGGGGTTATTTACATTTCAATAGGACAATACATTCACCTACAAAAATGAGAGGATTTAAATTTACTTGGTAAGTAAATGCCAGGGAGAAAATGAGTCAGAACTATGGAAGTTTCCTCTCACCGTGATAGTGTTAGTGCTACATTACAGTGGGGGAACACCCTCCCAATGTTTTATATGGCTAAAGGGTGAGAAGAGATATCCTCTTCCTCACAGCGAGTAGTGAGACAGGACGGTGAGGATTCAAACAGGATGCCAGAGGGCACACGCTGCCAGAACATCAGTGCATCAATTCCCGGGCTCCTCTACAAGCTACCCAACCAACCAATGACGTAGAGGGAGGTGCTGTCTGTGTCATCAGCTCAGTAGAGAGCTGGCTGGTCAGGAGAGTTTTTCTTCCTTCTGCATCTTCTGTTTTCTAGACCTTTAATCATTTTTGTTGCTCTTCTCTGGACTTTCTCCAACTTGTCCACATCTGTGCTGAAATGTTGCATCCGGAACTAGACACAATACTCCAGTTGAGGCATAATCAGTGTGGAGTACAGTGGAAGAATTACTTCTCATGTCTTGTTAACACTCCTGCTAATGCATCCCAGAATGATGTTCACATTTTTTGTTTTGCAACATTACACTGTTGACTCTCATTTAACTTGTGATCCACGACTACCCCCAGATCCCTTTCTGCAGTTTTCCTTCCTAGGCAGTCATTTCTTATTTTGTATGTGTGCAACTGATTGTTCTTTCCTAAGTGGAGTACTTTGCATTTGCCCTCATTGAATTTCATCCTATTTACTTCCCACCATTTCCCCAGTTTGTCCAGATCATTTTGAATTTTAATCCTATTCTCCAAAGCTCTTCCAACCCCTCCAATCTTGGCATCAGCTATAAACTTTATAAGTGTACTCTCTATGCCATTATCTAAATCATGGATGAAAATATTTAACAGAACTGGACCCAGAACTGATCCCTGACAATCCTTTGTCAAGCCTGACCTTAAAAACCTCTAAGGAAGGAGATTCCACCACCTCCCTAGGTAACCCATTCCAGTGCTTCACCACCCTCCTAGTGAAAAAGTTTTTCCTAATATCCAACCTAAACCTCCCCAACTGCAACTTGAGACCATTACGCCTTTTTCTGTCATCAGGTACCACTGAGAACAGTCTAGATCCATCCTCTTTGGAACCCCCTTTCAGGTACTTGAAAGCAGCTATCAAATCCCCCCTCATTCTTCTCTTCTGCAGACTAAACAATCCCAGTTCCCTCAGCCTCTCCTCATAAGTCATGCGCTCCAGACCCCTAATAATTTTTGTTGCCCTCCCCTGGACTCTTTCCAATTTTTCCACATCCTTCTTGTAGTGTGGGGCCCAAAACTGGACACAGTACTCCAGATGAGGCCTCACCAATGTTGAATAGAAGGGAATGATCATGTCCCTTGATCTGCTGGCAATGCCCCTACTTATACAGCCCAAAATGCCATTAGTTTTCTTGGCAACAAGGGCACACTGTTAACTCATATCCACCCCCTTCCCTTCCCCCCCGCCCACAGCACAGCCCCACACACAGCTTGCCTCTCCCCCACACCCGGCACAGCTGAACACTGTTCAGTCATTTAGTGTAGACATCATCAAACCATGCTCGGTATCCAGTAAGGAAATCCTCAGTGATGCCTCATTCAAACAGGCCAGAAAACGACAGTTGGCTAAACCAACACAGCTGAAAGTTCCAGTTTATCCAGCGCTTTACAGACATCCTGCACCTTTTGCCAACTCCTCGGCTTTACCTGCCGTCATAGCCAAAGTCAAACACTGAAGCAGATGTTAACTCAGAGCCACGGCCATGAACAAAAATACACATCAATTCACCATCCCTGTGTGCGTATTTCAGGCCTTTGAACATGCAAATGTGTGCCTAGTGGGCCATTTAAATGTACACATACACCCAGTTTTCATGTACAATCACAGTAATTGCATGCATAATTTAAACACTCGATTGTGTATGTACTGGGCGTCTTCCGACATTTCGAACAAACGGGTCCTTATTTCTTCTTTAGCACAGATTTTCCCTGAGAAATATTTTAACTTTCATGTACACAGCTTCACTTTAAGGCTTAATTAGCACAGAAGTGAAATGCCGGTCCGCTTTGTGCTACTTCATTATTTAGCGGACGCTATGGTTGGGAATACTCGTGTGACAACAGAGCAGTTTATCGTTATTACCTCGATAAAGAGGATGCAGAGGAATGCAGAATGACGTTTCAAGCAGCCAGGTAAGAAGAGTGTTCGGGAAGGAACTTGAAAAGCAGCATGTAGTAAAGTAGTCCGTTTTTGATATACAAAGTAGCTTCCAGTGCGTACATCAAACGAGGTTTGGATCTGGCTCAGAGAGGCAATACCCGAGAACGGAGCTTCTTGCAGGAGGCAGGATTTAAGTGAATATCAGAGGCAAACAAATGGCAAACGCAGGCTCTGGAAGTCTGCCTAAGGCAGAAACGTCATTCTGTAGCCATGAGCGAATTACTAGTCCGGCTAAGGTGGGGAGCAGTCAGTCCCATCAAGCAGCATTCTGCATGCCAATCGTTCGTTCTCACACCCCTTTCCCAGTTGATTTGGTGGCGGGGGAAAGAGGGAAGTTTTTCCTTTACCCAGCCTCCTTTCTAGAAGGCCACGCTGTTTTATATCACTCTGGTTAGCCGCTCATCCTACTATTCTGCCACCATCCTGCCCCCTCAGAGGGTACATTACAAAGGCCAGGAACACAAACGCTACCATCCGAGAATTGGGCCCATTCACCCCTGCAGAAGTCATGGAAATATCCAACACCCGCAACTCTCCACTCTGTCCTTCCTGATGGGGCAGAGCCGGTAGAGAATAACTGGGACCCTGGCTCACAAGGACTGTCAGCATCTGCTTTGTGAGGGACGTCTGCTAGCCACCCAAAAGCCAGGCAATAGACCAACCAGGAGGAGGTTGCAGGCGGCTACCGAATAGAACCCAAAGTCATCACAGAAATCAATGCAGCGCCCTCTCCTGGGCACAGTGTTCAGCTCTAGTCCCTGATCTGCAGGAGGAGAAAGCAGAATTCCATGGGGCTTAGAGATGGGTGAGGCCTGGGCAGGCTTCCATAGGAAGAGATGGAGGAGACCAGTCCGTCTCCCTCACAGAGGAGCCATGATAAAGTTGTTCTCCTTCCCACACCTCCCCCCATGCTGCTCACCACACAGGGGAAACTCCCTGATGCCAGCCGAACAGCCAGTGCCTTCTCTTTGCTCAAATCTCACCTCTGCCAGGACACCTACACACTCCACAGCTAAGCAACTGTGACTGTTCTCCCCTTCTCTCCTTCTCCTGCTCCCTTCCCTACCTCTGACACCAGTTATCAAAAGCCATCCCACAGCCCCTGATCTAAAAAAGCTGGGCCAATTCCCCCCCCCCCCCCCCCCACACACACACATTTTCTTGTATGTTGTATCCCCACCCTTCCTCTCCTTCGACCCTAACCCCCCAACGCAAGAATTGTCTTTTTCCTGAGTTTGTGCAGCACCCAGCACAATGATGCCTCAGTCTTAATTGGCGCCTTCCGGCACAGCCAGAATACAGATAGTTAGCAAATAAACATCATCAACAAAATAAAGACACCTATAGAAAGATAATCAGGAAATGCTATTCGCCTGCTCATAACCTAAGGACAAGGAGACAGTCAATGAAATTAGAAAAATAGAGGACAAATTCAAAAGGGTTCAAAGAAAATACTTTCTCCTCTCCCTGCAAAAACACACAATTAGCCTGTGGGACTCTTTGCTACAAGATCTCATGGGAACCACAAGTTCCGCAGAATCAAAAAAAAAAGACATTTGTAGAGAGAACAAGAATACACAGAGTCATCACAGAAAAGGTAAAAAAATAGCCAAACTCTTCAGCTTTGGTGCAAATGCCCCCCTCTAAGGGGTCTGGGTCGGAAGAAAATTTTCCTTTGGGACAGGTTATTCCCTAACTGCCCATTGCAGGGTTTCTTGCACCTGTGCCATCTCTGCAGCGTAATGCACGTGGAATATAGTCCAGAGTTATGCATCCCTTGCAACTCTGAGATCTCTCTCTTAACAAGAAAGGAAATCCATCATTACAGAGTTACTAAATCCATTGAGATCTAAGGGCTTGTCTACACTACCGCGGTAGTTCGACGGCTGGCAATCGAACTTCCGGGTTCGATTTATCGCGTCTGGTGTGGACGCGATAATTCGAACCAGGAAGTGCTCGCCGTCGACTGCGGTACTCCACGTCAGCGAGAGGAGTACCGCGGAGTCGACGGGGGAGCCTGCCTGCCGTGTGTGGACCGCGTCTGAACCGCGGTAAATTCGAACTAAGGTATGTCGACTTCAGCTACGTTATTCACGTAGCTGAAGTTGCGTACCTTAGATCGAATTGGGGTGTTAGTGTAGACCTGGCCTAAGTCTTCATTCTCTCAAAGTAACTGAATCTAGTAGACAGAAGGGGAAGGGGAGAATTCCATAAATGCTTTTCCTCTCAGAGTGGCTTGTCCTTTAAGCACAAGTACCTGATCCTGTGAATACTTAGACACGTTTAATTTTACTGATATCCACGGGACTATTCACAAGCTTACAGTAGGTTTATGTTCTCAGGCCATAGCATTAGCCATTCACCTAAAAGAGGACCTACATAAGAACAGCCAAGGGAGTAGATTCTATCAGCTATTGACCAGGGATAATGCCGGGAAAAGTTTTGTAATAAGAAGGCAGCAGAGCACGGGAAAAAGTTGTCCACAGCCATATCTTGTGCCAGCCCAATGAAACCCCACTGTAATCAATGCACTGGGGCTCCACTCGGGCCTCTCGTCAGTCCACACACAACCAATTGCAGGAATTAGGGCTAAGTGATTCTGGGCACAACTTCCATGAGGAAGCTCAAATAGCCGCTGCCGCATCTACAAGTGTGTCCAATGTACTCACCATCCACGTTAATGATTTATACAGTGCCGGCTGCCATGGTAACTAGGCTCCATTTGGAAAAGTGACAAAAGCATAAATAACACAAGGCTACGAGTGAAAGCATGAAACAAGCCTGCTGCAGCTGCTGCCTCCAGAAGTACATTGGCAGACAAACGTCTAGAAATAAAACGAAGCGAAAATCAGTCAGACGGACGGTAAATCAAATACATGCCCTTTGCTCCCACAGCCAGTGCACTAGGTCCGGAACTGGGTGGCTGTCAGGATGTGGTGCAATTTCCGGAGTGGCAGCCTCTGCTAAACCAACCACCCGCCGAACGCCAGAGAGCGAAGATGAGGGAAGACTGGTCACGGCTGATGTGACTCTGCCCAGCTCTTCTCCACCTGCGGGAATGGTCAGCCAGGTGTAAGTCACAGCAGCCAGGAGGTTGCTCTAGCTTGCCCTGGGAGCTGTGCAAGCCTCAATCAAAGGGAACATAAAGGGCTTAAAGCCATCTCTGCGCTCCACCTCATGAGTGCAGATTAGCCAGATTCTGCATTAATTGTAACGAGCCCCTCAGGAGAATGAGACATTTACATGAAATTAAAATAGATCAGCCTATGCCGAGTTTGTCAAGATGGATCTCATCAAGATAAGTTTGCATAAGTATTCTAATCAGCACTCTCAGCTGCTCCTTTCCCCATAATTACTGCATATGATAACGCCAAGCTTTACTCCCGATGCTTATTCATGATGCTCTATTTTGGAAAGCAGTGACTCTGAAAAGGACATAAAAGGGTCTTGGTGAAAATCACCTAAACTTGAGCTCCAAATACGAGGCTGGAGCTAAGAGGGAGGACGTGTTCATTGGGTCTGCAAGTATGGGACTATGGAGGAAAAGTAGGCAGGTTTGTTACCTCTGAGTATGGCATTAGTGAGACCATTACTAGGACAGCCTCCAGTTCTGGTGTCCACACCTCAAACAAGAAGGTTAAGGGCGACAGCTACAAGAACAATTCGAGATGTGGAAAACTGCCTTCTACTGAGAGACTAAATAAGCTCAGTCTATGCAGTTTACCTAAGAGAACATTGACAGTTGACCTTCAATCACTGAGTGGAATTTTCTGTCCCTTCCAGCCTTAAAACCGATGAAAAGAGAAGATGGATGCTCCAGTGGTCATGATGCTATTGCGGGACTCGGGCGATCTGGGCTCAATTCTCTGCTTCACCAAAGGCTTCTGTTTGACCTTTAGCAAGTCCCTCTGAGAGCTAGGGGGAGAAAACAATTCAGCTGAAAATATACCATAAGTACACCATTTACTGGGCATCTCTGTGTAGTGGCCTAGCTTTGGGGAGTTCTTTCCTAAAGATGACTGGAAAAGGGCAAACATTGTACTTCTTAAAAACAGGGAACAAGGAGGACCCAAGGAATTAGACACCAGCCAGTTTAACTTTATACCTAGAAGGATACAGGAACAAATTATTAAACAATCAATTTGTAAGCAACTAGAGGATAATAGGGTTATAAGGTATAGCCCGCATGGAATTATTATAAAGAACAAATCATGCCAAACCAACCTGATTTCCTTCTTCAGCAAGGTTACTAGCCTAATGGATGGGGGAACGAAGTAGTGTGATATATCTTGATTTTAGTAAACCTTTTGACACAGTCCCACCTGTCAGTTTCCTAAACCAACAAGGGAAATGTGGTCGAGATGAAATTACTGTAAAGTGGGTGCACAACTGGTTGAAAAGCCATACCCTGAGGGTACATCTGCACTGCAAAAAAACCTGCAGCAGCAAATCTCAGAGTCCTGGTCAGGTGACTTGGGCTCATACTACAGGGCTAAAAATACCAGTGTAGCCATTCTGACTCTGGCTGGAGGCCAGGCTCCGGGACCTGGTGAGCGTGGAGGTTCTCAGAGCCCAGACACCAGCCTGGGGGCTTGGGGGGGGGCATCCACACTGCTTTTTTAGCCCCATAGTGCAAGCCCAGGTCAGCTGACCCTGGCTCTGAGACTCACTGCCTGTCCTGGTCCAGTACTATTCAACATTTTCACTAACTGACGTGGATAAGAAGGTGGTCAAGGAAAGTGTGGGACCCTTATTAATGGGGGGGAGGCAACCTAGTGACAGATGATGTGGAAAAAGCTGAAGTACTCAATGCTTTTTTTGCCTCGGTCTTCCCAGACAAGGTCAGTTCCCAGGAGGAGGTGGTTCCCAGGAGGAGGTGAGCAGCCCTTAGTGGTGAAAGAACAGGTTAAGGACTATTTAGAAAAGCTGGACGAGCACAAGTCCATGGGGCCGGATGCGCTGCATCCGAGGGTGTGGAGGGAGTTGGTGGATGTGATTGCAGAGCCATTGGTCAATATCTTTGAAAACTTGTGGCAATTGGGGAAGGTCCCAGACGACTGGAAAAAGTATATAGTGCCCATCTTTAAAAAAGGGAAGAAGGAGAATCCGGGGAACTACAGACCAGTCAGCCTCACCTCAGTCCCTGGAAAAATCATGGAGCAGGTACTTAAAGAATCCATTTTGAAGCACTTGGCAGAGAGGAAGGTGATCAGGAACAGTCAACATGAATTCACCAAGGGCAAGTCATGCCTGACCAACCTGGTTGCCTTCTATGATGAGATAACTGGCTCCATGGATAGTGGTGGATGTGATATACCTTGACTTTTCCAGCAAGTTAAAAAAGTATGGTTTGGATGAATGGACTATAAGTTGGCTAGATCGTCGGGCTCAACGGGTAGTGATCAACAGCTTGATGTCTAGTTGGCAGCCGGTATCAAGCGGAGTGCCCCAGGGGTCAGTCCTGGGACCGGTTTTGTTCAACATCTTCATTAATGATCCGGATGATGGGATGGATTGCACTCTCAGCAAGTTTGCGGCTGACACTAAGCTGGGGGAGAGGTAGATAAGCTGGAGGGTAGAGATAGGGTCCAGAGTGACCTAGGCAAATTGGAGGATTGGGCCAAAAGAAATCTGATGAGGTTCAACAAGGACAAGTGCGGAGTCCTGCACTTAGGACGGAAGAATCCCATGCACCGCTACAGGCTGGGGACCGATTGGCTAAGCAGCAGTTCTGCAGAAAAGGACCTGGGCATTACAGTGGATGAGAAGCTGGATATGAGTCAGCGGTGTGCCCTTGTTGCCAAGAAGGCTAACGGCATATTGGGCTGCATTAGTAGGAGCATTGCCAGCAGATCGAGGGAAGTGATTATTTCCCTCTATTCGGCACTGGTGAGGTTTAAGAACAGCTTGCACAAAGTTCTGTCTGCGATGGTCTAGGTGCACTGGTCCTGCTTCAGCACAGAGGACTGGACTAGATGACCTCTCAACGTCCCTTCCAGCCCACCAGGTCTATGAGTCTCATGTTGCTAGAGCTCTTAGAGGCAGGGCCGGCTCCAGGCACCAGTTGAGCAAGCGGGTGCTCGGGGCGGCAGATTGTTCGAGGCGGCATTCTGCCTAATCCTGGGGCGGCACGGCCGCTTTTTTTGTTGTTGTTGTTCTGCTCCGGCCGCCCTGCAGGGCAGTCCTCTTCCTTCCCTCCCCTGACGGCAGGCGGCGGCGCAGCGGGAGGGGCCGCGTGGCAGCGCCCCCGCTGTAGCCCTGGCCGCCCTCTTCTCTCCCCCCCCCCCCCCCCCCCCCCCCCCCCCCCCG